>NW_026967839.1:0-169587 GCF_028390025.1 Pseudophryne corroboree | reverse complement strand
GCTTAGGGAATTTCTCATATGCCACAAAACGGTTGAAGCTCCTGTTCAACAATGATGCTCCGAAATCAACTTCTGTCACCTTAGTGATACATTTTGGGACAGCACCTAAAGTTTAAAGCAGAAATTGGGGCACTTTTGAAATTTTCATTTTTGACCAAAATCGACAGGTCCGGAGCTTAGGGAATTTCTCATATGCCACAAAACGGTTGAAGCTCCTGTTCAAAAATGATGCTCCAAAATCAACTTCTGTCACCTTAGTGATACATTTTGGGATAGTACCTTAAGTTTAAAGCAGAAATTGGGGCACTTTTGAAATTTTCATTTTTGACCAAAATCGACAGGTCCGGGGCTTAGGGAATTTCTCATATGCCACAAAACGGTTGAAGCTCCTGTTCAAAAATGATGCTCCAAAATCAACTTCTGTCACCTTAGTGATACATTTTGGGATAGCACCTAAAGTTTAAAGCAGAAATTGGGGCACTTTTGAAATTTTCATTTTTGACCAAAATCGACAGGTCCGGGGCTTAGGGAATTTCTCATATGTCACAAAACGGTTGAAGCTCCTGTTCAAAAATGATGCTCCAACATCAACTTCTGTCACCTTAGTGATACATTTTGGGATAGCACCTAAAGTTTAAAGCAGAAATTGGGGCACTTTTGAAATTTTCATTTTTGACCAAAATCGACAGGTCCGGGGCTTAGGGAATTTCTCATATGTCACAAAACGGTTCAAGCTTCTGTTCAAATATGATGCTCCGAAATCAACTTCTGTCACCTTAGTGATACATTTTGGGATAGCACCTACAGTTTAAAGCAGAAATTGGGGCACTTTTGAAATTTTAATTTTTGACCAATATCGACAGGTCCGGGGCTTAGGGAATTTCTCATATGCCACAAAACGGTTGAAGCTCCTGTTCAACAATGATGCTCCGAAATCAACTTCTGTCACCTTAGTGATACATTTTGGGACAGCACCTAAAGTTTAAAGCAGAAATTGGGGCACTTTTGAAATTTTCATTTTTGACCAAAGTCGACAGGTCCGGGGCTTAGGGAATTTCTCATATGCCACAAAACGGTTGAAGCTCCTGTTCAAAAATGATGCTCCAAAATCAACTTCTGTCACCTTAGTGATACATTTTGGGATAGTACCTTAAGTTTAAAGCAGAAATTGGGGCACTTTTAAAATTTTCATTTTTGACCAAAATCGACAGGTCCGGAGCTTAGGGAATTTCTCATATGCCACAAAACGGTTGAAGCTCCTGTTCAAAAATGATGCTCCAAAATCAACTTCTGTCACCTTAGTGATACATTTTGGGATAGTACCTTAAGTTTAAAGCAGAAATTGGGGCACTTTTGAAATTTTCATTTTTGACCAAAATCGACAGGTCCGGGGCTTAGGGAATTTCTCATATGCCACAAAACGGTTGAAGCTCCTGTTCAAAAATGATGCTCCAAAATCAACTTCTGTCACCTTAGTGATACATTTTGGGATAGCACCTACAGTTTAAAGCAGAAATTGGGGCACTTTTGAAATTTTAATTTTTGACCAATATCGACAGGTCCGGGGCTTAGGGAATTTCTCATATGCCACAAAACGGTTGAAGCTCCTGTTCAACAATGATGCTCCGAAATCAACTTCTGTCACCTTAGTGATACATTTTGGGACAGCACCTAAAGTTTAAAGCAGAAATTGGGGCACTTTTGAAATTTTCATTTTTGACCAAAATCGACAGGTCCAGGGCTTAGGGAATTTCTCATATGCCACAAAACGGTTGAAGCTCCTGTTCAAAAATGATGCTCCAAAATCAACTTCTGTCACCTTAGTGATACATTTTGGGATAGTACCTTAAGTTTAAAGCAGAAATTGGGGCACTTTTAAAATTTTCATTTTTGACCAAAATCGACAGGTCCGGGGCTTAGGGAATTTCTCATATGCCACAAAACGGTTGAAGCTCCTGTTCAAAAATGATGCTCCAAAATCTACTTCTGTCACCTTAGTGATACATTTTGGGATAGCACCTAAAGTTTAAAGCAGAAATTGGGGCACTTTTGAAATTTTCATTTTTGACCAAAATCGACAGGTCCGGGGCTTAGGGAATTTCTCATATGCCACAAAACGGTTAAAGCTCCTGTTCAACAATGATGCTCCGAAATCAACTTCTGTCACCTTAGTGATACATTTTGGGACAGCACCTAAAGTTTAAAGCAGAAATTGGGGCACTTTTGAAATTTTCATTTTTGACCAAAATCGACAGGTCCGGGGCTTAGGGAATTTCTCATATGCCACAAAACGGTTGAAGCTTCTGTTCAAAAATGATGCTCCGAAATCAACTTCTGTCACCTTAGTGATACATTTTGGGATAGTACCTTAAGTTTAAAGCAGAAATTGGGGCACTTTTGAAATTTTCATTTTTGACCAAAATCGACAGGTCCGGGGCTTAGGGAATTTCTCATATGCCACAAAACGGTTGAAGCTCCTGTTCAAAAATGATGCTCCAAAATCAACTTCTGTCACCTTAGTGATACATTTTGGGATAGCACCTAAAGTTTAAAGCAGAAATTGGGGCACTTTTGAAATTTTCATTTTTGACCAAAATCGACAGGTCCGGGGCTTAGGGAATTTCTCATATGTCACAAAACGGTTGAAGCTCCTGTTCAAAAATGATGCTCCAACATCAACTTCTGTCACCTTAGTGATACATTTTGGGATAGCACCTAAAGTTTAAAGCAGAAATTGGGGCACTTTTGAAATTTTCATTTTTGACCAAAATCGACAGGTCCGGGGCTTAGGGAATTTCTCATATGTCACAAAACGGTTCAAGCTTCTGTTCAAATATGATGCTCCGAAATCAACTTCTGTCACCTTAGTGATACATTTTGGGATAGTACATTAAGTTTAAAGCAGAAATTGGGGCACTTTTGAAATTTTCATTTTTGACCAAAATCGACAGGTCCGGGGCTTAGGGAATTTCTCATATGCCACAAAACGGTTGAAGCTCCTGTTCAAAAATGATGCTCCAAAATCAACTTCTGTCACCTTAGTGATACATTTTGGGATAGCACCTAAAGTTTAAAGCAGAAATTGGGGCACTTTTGAAATTTTCATTTTTGACCAAAATCGACAGGTCCGGGGCTTAGGGAATTTCTCATATGCCACAAAACGGTTGAAGCTCCTGTTCAACAATGATGCTCCGAAATCAACTTCTGTCACCTTAGTGATACATTTTGGGACAGCACCTAAAGTTTAAAGCAGAAATTGGGGCACTTTTGAAATTTTCATTTTTGACCAAAATCGACAGGTCCGGGGCTTAGGGAATTTCTCATATGCCACAAAACGGTTGAAGCTTCTGTTCAAAAATGATGCTCCGAAATCAACTTCTGTCACCTTAGTGATACATTTTGGGATAGTACCTTAAGTTTAAAGCAGAAATTGGGCCACTTTTGAAATTTTCATTTTTGACCAAAATCGACAGGTCCGGGGCTTAGGGAATTTCTCATATGCCACAAAACGGTTCAAGCTTCTGTTCAAATATGATGCTCCGAAATCAACTTCTGTCACCTTAGTGATACATTTTGGGATAGCACCTACAGTTTAAAGCAGAAATTGGGGCACTTTTGAAATTTTAATTTTTGACCAATATCGACAGGTCCGGGGCTTAGGGAATTTCTCATATGCCACAAAACGGTTGAAGCTCCTGTTCAACAATGATGCTCCGAAATCAACTTCTGTCACCTTAGTGATACATTTTGGGACAGCACCTAAAGTTTAAAGCAGAAATTGGGGCACTTTTGAAATTTTCATTTTTGACCAAAATCGACAGGTCCGGGGCTTAGGGAATTTCTCATATGCCACAAAACGGTTGAAGCTCCTGTTCAAAAATGATGCTCCAAAATCAACTTCTGTCACCTTAGTGATACATTTTGGGATAGTACCTTAAGTTTAAAGCAGAAATTGGGGCACTTTTAAAATTTTCATTTTTGACCAAAATCGACAGGTCCGGGGCTTAGGGAATTTCTCATATGCCACAAAACGGTTGAAGCTCCTGTTCAAAAATGATGCTCCAAAATCTACTTCTGTCACCTTAGTGATACATTTTGGGATAGCACCTAAAGTTTAAAGCAGAAATTGGGGCACTTTTGAAATTTTCATTTTTGACCAAAATCGACAGGTCCGGGGCTTAGGGAATTTCTCATATGCCACAAAACGGTTAAAGCTCCTGTTCAACAATGATGCTCCGAAATCAACTTCTGTCACCTTAGTGATACATTTTGGGACAGCACCTAAAGTTTAAAGCAGAAATTGGGGCACTTTTGAAATTTTCATTTTTGACCAAAATCGACAGGTCCGGGGCTTAGGGAATTTCTCATATGCCACAAAACGGTTGAAGCTTCTGTTCAAAAATGATGCTCCGAAATCAACTTCTGTCACCTTAGTGATACATTTTGGGATAGTACCTTAAGTTTAAAGCAGAAATTGGGGCACTTTTGAAATTTTCATTTTTGACCAAAATCGACAGGTCCGGGGCTTAGGGAATTTCTCATATGCCACAAAACGGTTGAAGCTCCTGTTCAAAAATGATGCTCCAAAATCAACTTCTGTCACCTTAGTGATACATTTTGGGATAGCACCTAAAGTTTAAAGCAGAAATTGGGGCACTTTTGAAATTTTCATTTTTGACCAAAATCGACAGGTCCGGGGCTTAGGGAATTTCTCATATGTCACAAAACGGTTGAAGCTCCTGTTCAAAAATGATGCTCCAACATCAACTTCTGTCACCTTAGTGATACATTTTGGGATAGCACCTAAAGTTTAAAGCAGAAATTGGGGCACTTTTGAAATTTTCATTTTTGACCAAAATCGACAGGTCCGGGGCTTAGGGAATTTCTCATATGTCACAAAACGGTTCAAGCTTCTGTTCAAATATGATGCTCCGAAATCAACTTCTGTCACCTTAGTGATACATTTTGGGATAGTACCTTAAGTTTAAAGCAGAAATTGGGGCACTTTTGAAATTTTCATTTTTGACCAAAATCGACAGGTCCGGGGCTTAGGGAATTTCTCATATGCCACAAAACGGTTGAAGCTCCTGTTCAAAAATGATGCTCCAAAATCAACTTCTGTCACCTTAGTGATACATTTTGGGATAGCACCTAAAGTTTAAAGCAGAAATTGGGGCACTTTTGAAATTTTCATTTTTGACCAAAATCGACAGGTCCGGGGCTTAGGGAATTTCTCATATGCCACAAAACGGTTGAAGCTCCTGTTCAACAATGATGCTCCGAAATCAACTTCTGTCACCTTAGTGATACATTTTGGGACAGCACCTAAAGTTTAAAGCAGAAATTGGGGCACTTTTGAAATTTTCATTTTTGACCAAAATCGACAGGTCCGGGGCTTAGGGAATTTCTCATATGCCACAAAACGGTTGAAGCTTCTGTTCAAAAATGATGCTCCGAAATCAACTTCTGTCACCTTAGTGATACATTTTGGGATAGTACCTTAAGTTTAAAGCAGAAATTGGGCCACTTTTGAAATTTTCATTTTTGACCAAAATCGACAGGTCCGGGGCTTAGGGAATTTCTCATATGCCACAAAACGGTTCAAGCTTCTGTTCAAATATGATGCTCCGAAATCAACTTCTGTCACCTTAGTGATACATTTTGGGATAGCACCTACAGTTTAAAGCAGAAATTGGGGCACTTTTGAAATTTTAATTTTTGACCAATATCGACAGGTCCGGGGCTTAGGGAATTTCTCATATGCCACAAAACGGTTGAAGCTCCTGTTCAACAATGATGCTCCGAAATCAACTTCTGTCACCTTAGTGATACATTTTGGGACAGCACCTAAAGTTTAAAGCAGAAATTGGGGCACTTTTGAAATTTTCATTTTTGACCAAAGTCGACAGGTCCGGGGCTTAGGGAATTTCTCATATGCCACAAAACGGTTGAAGCTCCTGTTCAAAAATGATGCTCCAAAATCAACTTCTGTCACCTTAGTGATACATTTTGGGATAGTACCTTAAGTTTAAAGCAGAAATTGGGGCACTTTTAAAATTTTCATTTTTGACCAAAATCGACAGGTCCGGAGCTTAGGGAATTTCTCATATGCCACAAAACGGTTGAAGCTCCTGTTCAAAAATGATGCTCCAAAATCAACTTCTGTCACCTTAGTGATACATTTTGGGATAGTACCTTAAGTTTAAAGCAGAAATTGGGGCACTTTTGAAATTTTCATTTTTGACCAAAATCGACAGGTCCGGGGCTTAGGGAATTTCTCATATGTCACAAAACGGTTGAAGCTCCTGTTCAAAAATGATGCTCCAACATCAACTTCTGTCACCTTAGTGATACATTTTGGGATAGCACCTAAAGTTTAAAGCAGAAATTGGGGCACTTTTGAAATTTTCATTTTTGACCAAAATCGACAGGTCCGGGGCTTAGGGAATTTCTCATATGTCACAAAACGGTTCAAGCTTCTGTTCAAATATGATGCTCCGAAATCAACTTCTGTCACCTTAGTGATACATTTTGGGATAGCACCTACAGTTTAAAGCAGAAATTGGGGCACTTTTGAAATTTTAATTTTTGACCAATATCGACAGGTCCGGGGCTTAGGGAATTTCTCATATGCCACAAAACGGTTGAAGCTCCTGTTCAACAATGATGCTCCGAAATCAACTTCTGTCACCTTAGTGATACATTTTGGGATAGTACCTTAAGTTTAAAGCAGAAATTGGGGCACTTTTAAAATTTTCATTTTTGACCAAAATCGACAGGTCCGGAGCTTAGGGAATTTCTCATATGCCACAAAACGGTTGAAGCTCCTGTTCAAAAATGATGCTCCAAAATCAACTTCTGTCACCTTAGTGATACATTTTGGGATAGCACCTAAAGTTTAAAGCAGAAATTGGGGCACTTTTGAAATTTTCATTTTTGACCAAAATCGACAGGTCCGGGGCTTAGGGAATTTCTCATATGTCACAAAACGGTTGAAGCTCCTGTTCAAAAATGATGCTCCAACATCAACTTCTGTCACCTTAGTGATACATTTTGGGATAGCACCTAAAGTTTAAAGCAGAAATTGGGGCACTTTTGAAATTTTCATTTTTGACCAAAATCGACAGGTCCGGGGCTTAGGGAATTTCTCATATGTCACAAAACGGTTCAAGCTTCTGTTCAAATATGATGCTCCGAAATCAACTTCTGTCACCTTAGTGATACATTTTGGGATAGCACCTACAGTTTAAAGCAGAAATTGGGGCACTTTTGAAATTTTAATTTTTGACCAATATCGACAGGTCCGGGGCTTAGGGAATTTCTCATATGCCACAAAACGGTTGAAGCTCCTGTTCAACAATGATGCTCCGAAATCAACTTCTGTCACCTTAGTGATACATTTTGGGACAGCACCTAAAGTTTAAAGCAGAAATTGGGGCACTTTTGAAATTTTCATTTTTGACCAAAATCGACAGGTCCGGGGCTTAGGGAATTTCTCATATGCCACAAAACGGTTGAAGTTCCTGTTCAAAAATGATGCTCCAAAATCAACTTCTGTCACCTTAGTGATACATTTTGGGATAGCACCTAAAGTTTAAAGCAGAAATTGGGGCACTTTTGAAATTTTCATTTTTGACCAAAATCGACAGGTCCGGGGCTTAGGGAATTTCTCATATGTCACAAAACGGTTCAAGCTTCTGTTCAAATATGATGCTCCGAAATCAACTTCTGTCACCTTAGTGATACATTTTGGGATAGCACCTACAGTTTAAAGCAGAAATTGGGGCACTTTTGAAATTTTCATTTTTGACCAATATCGACAGGTCCGGGGCTTAGGGAATTTCTCATATGCACACAAAACGGTTGAAGCTCCTGTTCAAAAATGATGCTCCGAAATCAACTTCTGTCACCTTAGTGATACATTTTGGGATAGCACCTAAAGTTTAAAGCAGAAATTGGGGCACTTTTGAAATTTTCATTTTTGACCAAAATCGACAGGTCCGGGGCTAAGGGAATTTCTCATATGCCACAAAACGGTTGAAGCTCCTGTTCAACAATGATGCTCCGAAATCAACTTCTGTCACTTTAGTGATACATTTTGGGACAGAACCTAAAGTTTAAAGCAGAAATTGGGGCACTTTTGAAATTTTCATTTTTGACCAAAATCGACAGGTCCAAGGCTTAGGGAATTTCTCATATGCCACAAAACGGTTGAAGCTCCTGTTCAAAAATGATGCTCCGAAATCAACTTCTGTCACCTTAGTGATACATTTTGGGATAGCACCTAAAGTTTAAAGCAGAAATTGGGGCACTTTTGAAATTTTCATTTTTGACCAAAATCGACAGGTCCGGGGCTTAGGGAATTTCTCATATGTCACAAAACGGTTGAAGCTCCTGTTCAAAAATAATGCTCCAAAATCAACTTCTGTCACCTTAGTGATACATTTTGGGATAGCACCTAAAGTTTAAAGCAGAAATTGGGGCACTTTTGAAATTTTCATTTTTGACCAAAATCGACAGGTCCGGGGCTTAGGGAATTTCTCATATGTCACAAAACGGTTCAAGCTTCTGTTCAAATATGATGCTCCGAAATCAACTTCTGTCACCTTAGTGATACATTTTGGGATAGCACCTTAAGTTTAAAGCAGAAATTGGGCCACTTTTGAAATTTTCATTTTTGACCAAAATCGACAGGTCCGGGCCTTAGGGATTTTCTCATATGCCACAAAACGGTTGAAGCTTCTGTTCAAAAATGATGCTCCGAAATCAACTTCTGTCACCTTAGTGATACATTTTGGGATAGCACCTACAGTTTAAAGCAGAAATTGGGGCACTTTTGAAATTTTCATTTTTGACCAAAATCGACAGGTCCGGGCCTTAGGGATTTTCTCATATGCCACAAAACGGTTGAAGCTTCTGTTCACAAATGATGCTCCTAAATCAACTTCTGTCACCTTAGTGATACATTTTGGGATAGTACCTAAAGTTTAAAGCAGAAATTGGGGCACTTTTGAAATTTTCATTTTTGACCAAAATCGACAGGTCCGGGGCTTAGGGAATTTCTCATATGCCACAAAACGGTTGAAGCTTCTGTTCAAAAATGATGCTCCGAAATCAACTTCTGTCACCTTAGTGATAGATTTTGGGATAGTACCTAAAGTTTAAAGCAGAAATTGGGGCACTTTTGAAATTTTCATTTTTGACCAAAATCGACAGGTCCGGAGCTTAGGGAATTTCTTATATGCCACAAAACGGTTGAAGCTCCTGTTCAAAAATGATGCTCCAAAATCAACTTCTGTCACCTTAGTGATACATTTTGGGATAGCACCTAAAGTTTAAAGCAGAAATTGGGGCACTTTTGAAATTTTCATTTTTGACCAAAATCGACAGGTCCGGGGCTTAGGGAATTTCTCATATGTCACAAAACGGTTGAAGCTCCTGTTCAAAAATAATGCTCCAAAATCAACTTCTGTCACCTTAGTGATACATTTTGGGATAGCACCTAAAGTTTAAAGCAGAAATTGGGGCACTTTTGAAATTTTCATTTTTGACCAAAATCGACAGGTCCGGGGCTTAGGGAATTTCTCATATGTCACAAAACGGTTGAAGCTCCTGTTCAAAAATGATGCTCCAACATCAACTTCTGTCACCTTAGTGATACATTTTGGGATAGCACCTAAAGTTTAAAGCAGAAATTGGGGCACTTTTGAAATTTTCATTTTTGACCAAAATCGACAGGTCCGGGGCTTAGGGAATTTCTCATATGTCACAAAACGGTTCAAGCTTCTGTTCAAATATGATGCTCCGAAATCAACTTCTGTCACCTTAGTGATACATTTTGGGATAGCACCTACAGTTTAAAGCAGAAATTGGGGCACTTTTGAAATTTTAATTTTTGACCAATATCGACAGGTCCGGGGCTTAGGGAATTTCTCATATGCCACAAAACGGTTGAAGCTCCTGTTCAACAATGATGCTCCGAAATCAACTTCTGTCACCTTAGTGATACATTTTGGGACAGCACCTAAAGTTTAAAGCAGAAATTGGGGCACTTTTGAAATTTTCATTTTTGACCAAAATCGACAGGTCCGGGGCTTAGGGAATTTCTCATATGCCACAAAACGGTTGAAGTTCCTGTTCAAAAATGATGCTCCAAAATCAACTTCTGTCACCTTAGTGATACATTTTGGGATAGCACCTAAAGTTTAAAGCAGAAATTGGGGCACTTTTGAAATTTTCATTTTTGACCAAAATCGACAGGTCCGGGGCTTAGGGAATTTCTCATATGTCACAAAACGGTTCAAGCTTCTGTTCAAATATGATGCTCCGAAATCAACTTCTGTCACCTTAGTGATACATTTTGGGATAGCACCTACAGTTTAAAGCAGAAATTGGGGCACTTTTGAAATTTTCATTTTTGACCAATATCGACAGGTCCGGGGCTTAGGGAATTTCTCATATGCACACAAAACGGTTGAAGCTCCTGTTCAAAAATGATGCTCCGAAATCAACTTCTGTCACCTTAGTGATACATTTTGGGATAGCACCTAAAGTTTAAAGCAGAAATTGGGGCACTTTTGAAATTTTCATTTTTGACCAAAATCGACAGGTCCGGGGCTAAGGGAATTTCTCATATGCCACAAAACGGTTGAAGCTCCTGTTCAACAATGATGCTCCGAAATCAACTTCTGTCACTTTAGTGATACATTTTGGGACAGAACCTAAAGTTTAAAGCAGAAATTGGGGCACTTTTGAAATTTTCATTTTTGACCAAAATCGACAGGTCCGGGGCTTAGGGAATTTCTCATATGCCACAAAACGGTTGAAGCTCCTGTTCAAAAATGATGCTCCGAAATCAACTTCTGTCACCTTAGTGATACATTTTGGGATAGCACCTAAAGTTTAAAGCAGAAATTGGGGCACTTTTGAAATTTTCATTTTTGACCAAAATCGACAGGTCCGGGGCTTAGGGAATTTCTCATATGTCACAAAACGGTTGAAGCTCCTGTTCAAAAATAATGCTCCAAAATCAACTTCTGTCACCTTAGTGATACATTTTGGGATAGCACCTAAAGTTTAAAGCAGAAATTGGGGCACTTTTGAAATTTTCATTTTTGACCAAAATCGACAGGTCCGGGGCTTAGGGAATTTCTCATATGTCACAAAACGGTTCAAGCTTCTGTTCAAATATGATGCTCCGAAATCAACTTCTGTCACCTTAGTGATACATTTTGGGATAGCACCTTAAGTTTAAAGCAGAAATTGGGCCACTTTTGAAATTTTCATTTTTGACCAAAATCGACAGGTCCGGGCCTTAGGGATTTTCTCATATGCCACAAAACGGTTGAAGCTTCTGTTCAAAAATGATGCTCCGAAATCAACTTCTGTCACCTTAGTGATACATTTTGGGATAGCACCTACAGTTTAAAGCAGAAATTGGGGCACTTTTGAAATTTTCATTTTTGACCAAAATCGACAGGTCCGGGCCTTAGGGATTTTCTCATATGCCACAAAACGGTTGAAGCTTCTGTTCACAAATGATGCTCCTAAATCAACTTCTGTCACCTTAGTGATACATTTTGGGATAGTACCTAAAGTTTAAAGCAGAAATTGGGGCACTTTTGAAATTTTCATTTTTGACCAAAATCGACAGGTCCGGGGCTTAGGGAATTTCTCATATGCCACAAAACGGTTGAAGCTTCTGTTCAAAAATGATGCTCCGAAATCAACTTCTGTCACCTTAGTGATAGATTTTGGGATAGTACCTAAAGTTTAAAGCAGAAATTGGGGCACTTTTGAAATTTTCATTTTTGACCAAAATCGACAGGTCCGGAGCTTAGGGAATTTCTTATATGCCACAAAACGGTTGAAGCTCCTGTTCAAAAATGATGCTCCAAAATCAACTTCTGTCACCTTAGTGATACATTTTGGGATAGCACCTAAAGTTTAAAGCAGAAATTGGGGCACTTTTGAAATTTTCATTTTTGACCAAAATCGACAGGTCCGGGGCTTAGGGAATTTCTCATATGTCACAAAACGGTTGAAGCTCCTGTTCAAAAATAATGCTCCAAAATCAACTTCTGTCACCTTAGTGATACATTTTGGGATAGCACCTAAAGTTTAAAGCAGAAATTGGGGCACTTTTGAAATTTTCATTTTAGACCAAAATCGACAGGTCCGGGGCTTAGGGAATTTCTCATATGTCACAAAACGGTTCAAGCTTCTGTTCAAATATGATGCTCCGAAATCAACTTCTGTCACCTTAGTGATACATTTTGGGATAGCACCTAAAGTTTAAAGCAGAAATTGGGGCACTTTTGAAATTTTCATTTTTGGCCAAAATTGACAGGTCCGGGCCTTAGGGATTTTCTCATATGCCACAAAACGGTTGAAGCTTCTGTTCAAATATGATGCTCTGAAATCAACTTCTGTCACCTTAGTGATACATTTTGGGATAGCACCTACAGTTTAAAGCAGAAATTGGGGCACTTTCGAAATTTTCATTTTTGACCAAAATCGACAGGTCCGGGGCTTAGGTATTTTCTCATATGCCACAAAACGGTTGAAGCTTCTGTTCACAAATGATGCTCCTAAATCAACTTCTGTCACTTTAGTGATACATTTTGGGATAGTACCTTAAGTTTAAAGCAGAAATTGGGGCACTTTTGAAATTTTCATTTTTGACCAAAATCGACAGGTCCGGGGCTTAGGGAATTTCTCATATGCCACAAAACGGTTGAAGCTCCTGTTCAAAAATGATGCTCCAAAATCAACTTCTGTCACCTTAGTGATACATTTTGGGATAGCACCTAAAGTTTAAAGCAGAAATTGGGGCACTTTTGAAATTTTCATTTTTGACCAAAATCGACAGGTCCGGGGCTTAGGGAATTTCTCATATGCCACAAAACGGTTGAAGCTCCTGTTCAACAATGATGCTCCGAAATCAACTTCTGTCACCTTAGTGATACATTTTGGGACAGCACCTAAAGTTTAAAGCAGAAATTGGGGCACTTTTGAAATTTTCATTTTTGACCAAAATCGACAGGTCCGGGGCTTAGGGAATTTCTCATATGCCACAAAACGGTTGAAGCTTCTGTTCAAAAATGATGCTCCGAAATCAACTTCTGTCACCTTAGTGATACATTTTGGGATAGTACCTTAAGTTTAAAGCAGAAATTGGGCACCTTTTGAAATTTTCATTTTTGACCAAAATCGACAGGTCCGGGGCTTAGGGAATTTCTCATATGTCACAAAACGGTTCAAGCTTCTGTTCACAAATGATGCTCCTAAATCAACTTCTGTCACCTTAGTGATACATTTTGGGATAGCACCTACAGTTTAAAGCAGAAATTGGGGCACTTTTGAAATTTTAATTTTTGACCAATATCGACAGGTCCGGGGCTTAGGGAATTTCTCATATGCCACAAAACGGTTGAAGCTCCTGTTCAACAATGATGCTCCGAAATCAACTTCTGTCACCTTAGTGATACATTTTGGGACAGCACCTAAAGTTTAAAGCAGAAATTGGGGCACTTTTGAAATTTTCATTTTTGACCAAAATCGACAGGTCCGGGGCTTAGGGAATTTCTCATATGCCACAAAACGGTTGAAGCTCCTGTTCAAAAATGATGCTCCAAAATCAACTTCTGTCACCTTAGTGATACATTTTGGGATAGTACCTTAAGTTTAAAGCAGAAATTGGGGCACTATTAAAATTTTCATTTTTGACCAAAATCGACAGGTCCGGGGCTTAGGGAATTTCTCATATGCCACAAAACGGTTGAAGCTCCTGTTCAAAAATGATGCTCCAAAATCAACTTCTGTCACCTTAGTGATACATTTTGGGATAGCACCTAAAGTTTAAAGCAGAAATTGGGGCACTTTTGAAATTTTCATTTTTGACCAAAATCGACAGGTCCGGGGCTTAGGGAATTTCTCATATGTCACAAAACGGTTCAAGCTTCTGTTCAAATATGATGCTCCGAAATCAACTTCTGTCACCTTAGTGATACATTTTGGGATAGCACCTAAAGTTTAAAGCAGAAATTGGGGCACTTTTGAAATTTTCATTTTTGACCAAAATCGACAGGTCCGGGGCTAAGGGAATTTCTCATATGCCACAAAACGGTTGAAGCTCCTGTTCAACAATGATGCTCCGAAATCAACTTCTGTCACTTTAGTGATACATTTTGGGACAGCACCTAAAGTTTAAAGCAGAAATTGGGGCACTTTTGAAATTTTCATTTTTGACCAAAATCGACAGTTCCGGGGCTTAGGGAATTTCTCATATGCCACAAAACGGTTGAAGCTCCTGTTCAAAAATGATGCTCCGAAATCAACTTCTGTCACCTTAGTGATACATTTTGGGATAGCACCTAAAGTTTAAAGCAGAAATTGGGGCACTTTTGAAATTTTCATTTTTGACCAAAATCGACAGGTCCGGGGCTTAGGGAATTTCTCATATGTCACAAAACGGTTGAAGCTCCTGTTCAAAAATAATGCTCCAAAATCAACTTCTGTCACCTTAGTGATACATTTTGGGATAGCACCTAAAGTTTAAAGCAGAAATTGGGGCACTTTTGAAATTTTCATTTTTGACCAAAATCGACAGGTCCGGGGCTTAGGGAATTTCTCATATGTCACAAAACGGTTCAAGCTTCTGTTCAAATATGATGCTCCGAAATCAACTTCTGTCACCTTAGTGATACATTTTGGGATAGCACCTTAAGTTTAAAGCAGAAATTGGGCCACTTTTGAAATTTTCATTTTTGACCAAAATCGACAGGTCCGGGCCTTAGGGATTTTCTCATATGCCACAAAACGGTTGAAGCTTCTGTTCAAAAATGATGCTCCGAAATCAACTTCTGTCACCTTAGTGATACATTTTGGGATAGCACCTACAGTTTAAAGCAGAAATTGGGGCACTTTTGAAATTTTCATTTTTGACCAAAATCGACAGGTCCGGGCCTTAGGGATTTTCTCATATGCCACAAAACGGTTGAAGCTTCTGTTCACAAATGATGCTCCGAAATCAACTTCTGTCACCTTAGTGATACATTTTGGGATAGCACCTACAGTTTAAAGCAGAAATTGGGGCACTTTCGAAATTTTCATTTTTGACCAAAATCGACAGGTCTGGGCCTTATGGATTTTCTCATATGCCACAAAACGGTTGAAGCTTCTGTTCACAAATGATGCTCCTAAATCAACTTCTGTCACCTTAGTGATACATTTTGGGATAGTACCTAAAGTTTAAAGCAGAAATTGGGGCACTTTTGAAATTTTCATTTTTGACCAAAATCGACAGGTCCGGGGCTTAGGGAATTTCTCATATGCCACAAAACGGTTGAAGCTTCTGTTCAAAAATGATGCTCCGAAATCAACTTCTGTCACCTTAGTGATAGATTTTGGGATAGTACCTAAAGTTTAAAGCAGAAATTGGGGCACTTTTGAAATTTTCATTTTTGACCAAAATCGACAGGTCCGGAGCTTAGGGAATTTCTTATATGCCACAAAACGGTTGAAGCTCCTGTTCAAAAATGATGCTCCAAAATCAACTTCTGTCACCTTAGTGATACATTTTGGGATAGCGCCTAAAGTTTAAAGCAGAAATTGGGGCACTTTTGAAATTTTCATTTTTGACCAAAATCGACAGGTCCGGGGCTTAGGGAATTTCTCATATGTCACAAAACGGTTGAAGCTCCTGTTCAAAAATAATGCTCCAAAATCAACTTCTGTCACCTTAGTGATACATTTTGGGATAGCACCTAAAGTTTAAAGCAGAAATTGGGGCACTTTTGAAATTTTCATTTTTGACCAAAATCGACAGGTCCGGGGCTTAGGGAATTTCTCATATGTCACAAAACGGTTCAAGCTTCTGTTCAAATATGATGCTCCGAAATCAACTTCTGTCACCTTAGTGATACATTTTGGGATAGCACCTAAAGTTTAAAGCAGAAATTGGGGCACTTTTGAAATTTTCATTTTTGGCCAAAATTGACAGGTCCGGGCCTTAGGGATTTTCTCATATGCCACAAAACGGTTGAAGCTTCTGTTCAAATATGATGCTCTGAAATCAACTTCTGTCACCTTAGTGATACATTTTGGGATAGCACCTACAGTTTAAAGCAGAAATTGGGGCACTTTCGAAATTTTAATTTTTGACCAAAATCGACAGGTCCGGGGCTTAGGTATTTTCTCATATGCCACAAAACGGTTGAAGCTTCTGTTCACAAATGATGCTCCTAAATCAACTTCTGTCACTTTAGTGATACATTTTGGGATAGTACCTAAAGTTTAAAGCAGAAATTGGGGCACTTTTGAAATTTTCATTTTTGACCAAAATCGACAGGTCCGGGGCTTAGGGAATTTCTCATATGCCACAAAACGGTTGAAGCTTCTGTTCAAAAATGATGCTCCGAAATCAACTTCTGTCACCTTAGTGATACATTTTGGGATAGTACCTTAAGTTTAAAGCAGAAATTGGGCCACTTTTGAAATTTTCATTTTTGACCAAAATCGACAGGTCCGGGGCTTAGGGAATTTCTCATATGCCACAAAACGGTTGAAGCTTCTGTTCACAAATGATGCTCCGAAATCAACTTCTGTCACCTTAGTGATACATTTTGGGATAGTACCTTAAGTTTAAAGCAGAAATTTGGGCACTTTTGAAATTTTCATTTTTGACTAAAATCGACAGGTCCGGGGCTTAGGGAATTTCTCATATGCCACAAAACGGTTGAAGCTTCTGTTCACAAATGATGCTCCTAAATCAACTTCTGTCACCTTAGTGATACATTTTGGGATAGTACCTTAAGTTTAAAGCAGAAATTGGGGCACTTTTGAAATTTTCATTTTTGACCAAAATCGACAGGTCCGGGGCTTAGGGAATTTCTCATATGCCACAAAACGGTTGAAGCTCCTGTTCAACAATGATGCTCCGAAATCAACTTCTGTCACCTTAGTGATACATTTTGGGACAGCACCTAAAGTTTAAAGCAGAAATTGGGGCACTTTTGAAATTTTCATTTTTGACCAAAATCGACAGGTCCGGGGCTTAGGGAATTTCTCATATGCCACAAAACGGTTGAAGCTCCTGTTCAACAATGATGCTCCGAAATCAACTTCTGTCACCTTAGTGATACATTTTGGGACAGCACCTAAAGTTTAAAGCAGAAATTGGGGCACTTTTGAAATTTTCATTTTTGACCAAAATCGACAGGTCCGGGGCTTAGGGAATTTCTCATATCCCACAAAACGGTTGAAGCTTCGGTTCAAAAATGATGCTCCGAAATCAACTTCTGTCACCTTAGTGATACATTTTGGGATAGTATCTAAAGTGTAAAGCAGAAATTGGGGCACTTTTGAAATTTTCATTTTTGACCAAAATCGACAGGTCCGGGGCTTAGGGAATTTCTCATATGCCACAAAACGGTTGAAGCTCCTGTTCAAAAATGATGCTCCAAAATCAACTTCTGTCACCTAAGTGATACATTTTGGGATAGCACCTAAAGTTTAAAGCAGAAATTGGGGCACTTTTGAAATTTTCATTTTTGACCAAAATCGACAGGTCCGGGGCTTAGGGAATTTCTCATATGTCACAAAACGGTTGAAGCTCCTGTTCAAAAATGATGCTCCAACATCAACTTCTGTCACCTTAGTGATACATTTTGGGATAGCACCTAAAGTTTAAAGCAGAAATTGGGGCACTTTTGAAATTTTCATTTTTGACCAAAATCGACAGGTCCGGGGCTTAGGGAATTTCTCATATGTCACAAAATGGTTCAAGCTTCTGTTCAAATATGATGCTCCGAAATCAACTTCTGTCACCTTAGTGATACATTTTGGGATAGCACCTACAGTTTAAAGCAGAAATTGGTGCACTTTTGAAATTTTAATTTTTGACCAATATCGACAGGTCCGGGGCTTAGGGAATTTCTCATATGCCACAAAACGGTTGAAGCTCCTGTTCAACAATGATGCTCCGAAATCAACTTCTGTCACCTTAGTGATACATTTTGGGACAGCACCTAAAGTTTAAAGCAGAAATTGGGGCACTTTTGAAATTTTCATTTTTGACCAAAATCGACAGGTCCGGGGCTTAGGGAATTTCTCATATGCCACAAAACGGTTGAAGCTCCTGTTCAAAAATGATGCTCCAAAATCAACTTCTGTCACCTTAGTGATACATTTTGGGATAGTACCTTAAGTTTAAAGCAGAAATTGGGGCACTTTTAAAATTTTCATTTTTGACCAAAATCGACAGGTCCGGAGCTTAGGGAATTTCTCATATGCCACAAAACGGTTGAAGCTCCTGTTCAAAAATGATGCTCCAAAATCAACTTCTGTCACCTTAGTGATACATTTTGGGATAGTACCTTAAGTTTAAAGCAGAAATTGGGGCACTTTTGACATTTTCATTTTTGACCAAAATCGACAGGTCCGGGGCTTAGGGAATTTCTCATATGCCACAAAACGGTTGAAGCTCCTGTTCAAAAATGATGCTCCAAAATCAACTTCTGTCACCTTAGTGATACATTTTGGGATAGCACCTAAAGTTTAAAGCAGAAATTGGGGCACTTTTGAAATTTTCATTTTTGACCAAAATCGACAGGTCCGGGGCTTAGGGAATTTCTCATATGTCACAAAATGGTTGAAGCTCCTGTTCAAAAATGATGCTCCAACATCAACTTCTGTCACCTTAGTGATACATTTTGGGATAGCACCTAAAGTTTAAAGCAGAAATTGGGGCACTTTTGAAATTTTCATTTTTGACCAAAATCGACAGGTCCGGGGCTTAGGGAATTTCTCATATGTCACAAAACGGTTCAAGCTTCTGTTCAAATATGATGCTCCGAAATCAACTTCTGTCACCTTAGTGATACATTTTGGGATAGCACCTACAGTTTAAAGCAGAAATTGGGGCACTTTTGAAATTTTAATTTTTGACCAATATCGACAGGTCCGGGGCTTAGGGAATTTCTCATATGCCACAAAACGGTTGAAGCTCCTGTTCAACAATGATGCTCCGAAATCAACTTCTGTCACCTTAGTGATACATTTTGGGACAGCACCTAAAGTTTAAAGCAGAAATTGGGGCACTTTTGAAATTTTCATTTTTGACCAAAATCGACAGGTCCGGGGCTTAGGGAATTTCTCATATGCCACAAAACGGTTGAAGCTCCTGTTCAAAAATGATGCTCCAAAATCAACTTCTGTCACCTTAGTGATACATTTTGGGATAGTACCTTAAGTTTAAAGCAGAAATTGGGGCACTTTTAAAATTTTCATTTTTGACCAAAATCGACAGGTCCGGGGCTTAGGGAATTTCTCATATGCCACAAAACGGTTGAAGCTCCTGTTCAAAAATGATGCTCCAAAATCAACTTCTGTCACCTTAGTGATACATTTTGGGATAGCACCTAAAGTTTAAAGTAGAAATTGGGGCACTTTTGAAATTTTCATTTTTGACCAAAATCGACAGGTCCGGGGCTTAGGGAATTTCTCATATGCACACAAAACGGTTGAAGCTCCTGTTCAAAAATGATGCTCCGAAATCAACTTCTGTCACCTTAGTGATACATTTTGGGATAGCACCTAAAGTTTAAAGCAGAAATTGGGGCACTTTTGAAATTTTCATTTTTGACCAAAATCGACAGGTCCGGGGCTTAGGGAATTTCTCATATGTCACAAAACGGTTGAAGCTCCTGTTCAAAAATAATGCTCCAAAATCAACTTCTGTCACCTTAGTGATACATTTTGGGATAGTACCTTAAGTTTAAAGCAGAAATTGGGGCACTTTTGAAATTTTCATTTTTGACCAAAATCGACAGGTCCGGGGCTTAGGGAATTTCTCATATGCCACAAAACGGTTGAAGCTCCTGTTCAACAATGATGCTCCGAAATCAACTTCTGTCACCTTAGTGATACATTTTGGGACAGCACCTAAAGTTTAAAGCAGAAATTGGGGCACTTTTGAAATTTATATTTTTGACCAAAATCGACAGGTCCGGGGCTTAGGGAATTTCTCATATGCCACAAAACGGTTGAAGCTTCTGTTCAAATATGATGCTCCGAAATCAACTTCTGTCACCTTAGTGATACATTTTGGGATAGCACCTACAGTTTAAAGCAGAAATTGGGGCACTTTTGAAATTTTCATTTTTGACCAATATCGACAGGTCCGGGGCTTAGGGAATTTCTCATATGCACACAAAACGGTTGAAGCTCCTGTTCAAAAATGATGCTCCGAAATCAACTTCTGTCACCTTAGTGATACATTTTGGGATAGCACCTAAAGTTTAAAGCAGAAATTGGGGCACTTTTGAAATTTTCATTTTTGACCAAAATCGACAGGTCCGGGGCTTAGGGAATTTCTCATATGTCACAAAACGGTTGAAGCTCCTGTTCAAAAATAATGCTCCAAAATCAACTTCTGTCACCTTAGTGATACATTTTGGGATAGTACCTTAAGTTTAAAGCAGAAATTGGGGCACTTTTGAAATTTTCATTTTTGACCAAAATCGACAGGTCCGGGGCTTAGGGAATTTCTCATATGCCACAAAACGGTTGAAGCTCCTGTTCAACAATGATGCTCCGAAATCAACTTCTGTCACCTTAGTGATACATTTTGGGACAGCACCTAAAGTTTAAAGCAGAAATTGGGGCACTTTTGAAATTTATATTTTTGACCAAAATCGACAGGTCCGGGGCTTAGGGAATTTCTCATATGCCACAAAACGGTTGAAGCTTCTGTTCAAAAATGATGCTCCGAAATCAACTTCTGTCACCTTAGTGATACATTTTGGGATAGTACCTTAAGTTTAAAGCAGAAATTGGGCCACTTTTGAAATTTTCATTTTTGACCAAAATCGACAGGTCCGGGGCTTAGGGAATTTCTCATATGCCACAAAACGGTTGAAGCTTCGGTTCAAAAATGATGCTCCGAAATCAACTTCTGTCACCTTAGTGATACATTTTGGGATAGTATCTAAAGTGTAAAGCAGAAATTGGGGCACTTTTGAAATTTTCATTTTTGACCAAAATCGACAGGTCCGGGGCTTAGGGAATTTCTCATATGCCACAAAACGGTTGAAGCTCCTGTTCAAAAATGATGCTCCAAAATCAACTTCTGTCACCTAAGTGATACATTTTGGGATAGCACCTAAAGTTTAAAGCAGAAATTGGGGCACTTTTGAAATTTTCATTTTTGACCAAAATCGACAGGTCCGGGGCTTAGGGAATTTCTCATATGTCACAAAACGGTTGAAGCTCCTGTTCAAAAATGATGCTCCAACATCAACTTCTGTCACCTTAGTGATACATTTTGGGATAGCACCTAAAGTTTAAAGCAGAAATTGGGGCACTTTTGAAATTTTCATTTTTGACCAAAATCGACAGGTCCGGGGCTTAGGGAATTTCTCATATGTCACAAAACGGTTCAAGCTTCTGTTCAAATATGATGCTCCGAAATCAACTTCTGTCACCTTAGTGATACATTTTGGGATAGCACCTACAGTTTAAAGCAGAAATTGGTGCACTTTTGAAATTTTAATTTTTGACCAATATCGACAGGTCCGGGGCTTAGGGAATTTCTCATATGCCACAAAACGGTTGAAGCTCCTGTTCAACAATGATGCTCCGAAATCAACTTCTGTCACCTTAGTGATACATTTTGGGACAGCACCTAAAGTTTAAAGCAGAAATTGGGGCACTTTTGAAATTTTCATTTTTGACCAAAATCGACAGGTCCGGGGCTTAGGGAATTTCTCATATGCCACAAAACGGTTGAAGCTCCTGTTCAAAAATGATGCTCCAAAATCAACTTCTGTCACCTTAGTGATACATTTTGGGATAGTACCTTAAGTTTAAAGCAGAAATTGGGGCACTTTTAAAATTTTCATTTTTGACCAAAATCGACAGGTCCGGAGCTTAGGGAATTTCTCATATGCCACAAAACGGTTGAAGCTCCTGTTCAAAAATGATGCTCCAAAATCAACTTCTGTCACCTTAGTGATACATTTTGGGATAGCACCTAAAGTTTAAAGCAGAAATTGGGGCACTTTTGAAATTTTCATTTTTGACCAAAATCGACAGGTCCGGGGCTTAGGGAATTTCTCATATGTCACAAAACGGTTGAAGCTCCTGTTCAAAAATGATGCTCCAACATCAACTTCTGTCACCTTAGTGATACATTTTGGGATAGCACCTAAAGTTTAAAGCAGAAATTGGGGCACTTTTGAAATTTTCATTTTTGACCAAAATCGACAGGTCCGGGGCTTAGGGAATTTCTCATATGTCACAAAACGGTTCAAGCTTCTGTTCAAATATGATGCTCCGAAATCAACTTCTGTCACCTTAGTGATACATTTTGGGATAGCACCTACAGTTTAAAGCAGAAATTGGGGCACTTTTGAAATTTTAATTTTTGACCAATATCGACAGGTCCGGGGCTTAGGGAATTTCTCATATGCCACAAAACGGTTGAAGCTCCTGTTCAACAATGATGCTCCGAAATCAACTTCTGTCACCTTAGTGATACATTTTGGGACAGCACCTAAAGTTTAAAGCAGAAATTGGGGCACTTTTGAAATTTTCATTTTTGACCAAAATCGACAGGTCCGGGGCTTAGGGAATTTCTCATATGCCACAAAACGGTTGAAGCTCCTGTTCAAAAATGATGCTCCAAAATCAACTTCTGTCACCTTAGTGATACATTTTGGGATAGTACCTTAAGTTTAAAGCAGAAATTGGGGCACTTTTAAAATTTTCATTTTTGACCAAAATCGACAGGTCCGGGGCTTAGGGAATTTCTCATATGCCACAAAACGGTTGAAGCTCCTGTTCAAAAATGATGCTCCAAAATCAACTTCTGTCACCTTAGTGATACATTTTGGGATAGCACCTAAAGTTTAAAGTAGAAATTGGGGCACTTTTGAAATTTTCATTTTTGACCAAAATCGACAGGTCCGGGGCTTAGGGAATTTCTCATATGTCACAAAACGGTTCAAGCTTCTGTTCAAATATGATGCTCCGAAATCAACTTCTGTCACCTTAGTGATACATTTTGGGATAGCACCTACAGTTTAAAGCAGAAATTGGGGCACTTTTGAAATTTTCATTTTTGACCAATATCGACAGGTCCGGGGCTTAGGGAATTTCTCATATGCACACAAAACGGTTGAAGCTCCTGTTCAAAAATGATGCTCCGAAATCAACTTCTGTCACCTTAGTGATACATTTTGGGATAGCACCTAAAGTTTAAAGCAGAAATTGGGGCACTTTTGAAATTTTCATTTTTGACCAAAATCGACAGGTCCGGGGCTAAGGGAATTTCTCATATGCCACAAAACGGTTGAAGCTCCTGTTCAACAATGATGCTCCGAAATCAACTTCTGTCACTTTAGTGATACATTTTGGGACAGCACCTAAAGTTTAAAGCAGAAATTGGGGCACTTTTGAAATTTTCATTTTTGACCAAAATCGACAGGTCCGGGGCTTAGGGAATTTCTCATATGCCACAAAACGGTTGAAGCTCCTGTTCAAAAATTATGCTCCGAAATCAACTTCTGTCACCTTAGTGATACATTTTGGGATAGCACCTAAAGTTTAAAGCAGAAATTGGGGCACTTTTGAAATTTTCATTTTTGACCAAAATCGACAGGTCCGGGGCTTAGGGAATTTCTCATATGTCACAAAACGGTTGAAGCTCCTGTTCAAAAATAATGCTCCAAAATCAACTTCTGTCACCTTAGTGATACATTTTGGGATAGCACCTAAGGTTTAAAGCAGAAATTGGGGCACTTTTGAAATTTTCATTTTTGACCAAAATCGACAGGTCCGGGGCTTAGGGAATTTCTCATATGTCACAAAACGGTTCAAGCTTCTGTTCAAATATGATGCTCCGAAATCAACTTCTGTCACCTTAGTGATACATTTTGGGATAGCACCTTAAGTTTAAAGCAGAAATTGGGCCACTTTTGAAATTTTCATTTTTGACCAAAATCGACAGGTCCGGGCCTTAGGGATTTTCTCATATGCCACAAAACGGTTGAAGCTTCTGTTCAAAAATGATGCTCCGAAATCAACTTCTGTCACCTTAGTGATACATTTTGGGATAGCACCTAAAGTTTAAAGCAGAAATTGGGGCACTTTTGAAATTTTCATTTTTGACCAAAATCGACAGGTCCGGGGCTTAGGGAATTTCTCATATGTCACAAAACGGTTCAAGCTTCTGTTCAAATATGATGCTCCGAAATCAACTTCTGTCACCTTAGTGATACATTTTGGGATAGCACCTACAGTTTAAAGCAGAAATTGGGGCACTTTTGAAATTTTCATTTTTGACCAATATCGACAGGTCCGGGGCTTAGGGAATTTCTCATATGCACACAAAACGGTTGAAGCTCCTGTTCAAAAATGATGCTCCGAAATCAACTTCTGTCACCTTAGTGATACATTTTGGGATAGCACCTAAAGTTTAAAGCAGAAATTGGGGCACTTTTGAAATTTTCATTTTTGACCAAAATCGACAGGTCCGGGGCTAAGGGAATTTCTCATATGCCACAAAACGGTTGAAGCTCCTGTTCAACAATGATGCTCCGAAATCAACTTCTGTCACTTTAGTGATACATTTTGGGACAGCACCTAAAGTTTAAAGCAGAAATTGGGGCACTTTTGAAATTTTCATTTTTGACCAAAATCGACAGGTCCGGGGCTTAGGGAATTTCTCATATGCCACAAAACGGTTGAAGCTCCTGTTCAAAAATTATGCTCCGAAATCAACTTCTGTCACCTTAGTGATACATTTTGGGATAGCACCTAAAGTTTAAAGCAGAAATTGGGGCACTTTTGAAATTTTCATTTTTGACCAAAATCGACAGGTCCGGGGCTTAGGGAATTTCTCATATGTCACAAAACGGTTGAAGCTCCTGTCCAAAATAATGCTCCAAAATCAACTTCTGTCACCTTAGTGATACATTTTGGGATAGCACCTAAGGTTTAAAGCAGAAATTGGGGCACTTTTGAAATTTTCATTTTTGACCAAAATCGACAGGTCCGGGGCTTAGGGAATTTCTCATATGTCACAAAACGGTTCAAGCTTCTGTTCAAATATGATGCTCCGAAATCAACTTCTGTCACCTTAGTGATACATTTTGGGATAGCACCTTAAGTTTAAAGCAGAAATTGGGCCACTTTTGAAATTTTCATTTTTGACCAAAATCGACAGGTCCGGGCCTTAGGGATTTTCTCATATGCCACAAAACGGTTGAAGCTTCTGTTCAAAAATGATGCTCCGAAATCAACTTCTGTCACCTTAGTGATACATTTTGGGATAGCACCTACAGTTTAAAGCAGAAATTGGGGCACTTTTGAAATTTTCATTTTTGACCAAAATCGACAGGTCCGGGCCTTAGGGATTTTCTCATATGCCACAAAACGGTTGAAGCTTCTGTTCACAAATGATGCTCCGAAATCAACTTCTGTCACCTTAGTGATACATTTTGGGATAGCACCTACAGTTTAAAGCAGAAATTGGGGCACTTTCGAAATTTTCATTTTTGACCAAAATCGACAGGTCTGGGCCTTAGGGATTTTCTCATATGCCACAAAACGGTTGAAGCTTCTGTTCACAAATGATGCTCCTAAATCAACTTCTGTCACCTTAGTGATACATTTTGGGATAGTACCTAAAGTTTAAAGCAGAAATTGGGGCACTTTTGAAATTTTCATTTTTGACCAAAATCGACAGGTCCGGAGCTTAGGGAATTTCTTATATGCCACAAAACGGTTGAAGCTCCTGTTCAAAAATGATGCTCCTAAATCAACTTCTGTCACCTTAGTGATACATTTTGGGATAGCACCTAAAGTTTTAAGCAGAAATTGGGGCACTTTTGAAATTTTCATTTTTGACCAAAATCGACAGGTCCGGAGCTTAGGGAATTTCTCATATGCCACAAAACGGTTGAAGCTCCTGTTCAAAAATGATGCTCCAAAATCAACTTCTGTCACCTTAGTGATACATTTTGGGATAGTACCTTAAGTTTAAAGCAGAAATTGGGGCACTTTTGAAATTTTCATTTTTGACCAAAATCGACAGGTCCGGGGCTTAGGGAATTTCTCATATGCCACAAAACGGTTGAAGCTCCTGTTCAAAAATGATGCTCCAAAATCAACTTCTGTCACCTTAGTGATACATTTTGGGATAGCACCTAAAGTTTAAAGCAGAAATTGGGGCACTTTTGAAATTTTCATTTTTGACCAAAATCGACAGGTCCGGGGCTTAGGGAATTTCTCATATGTCACAAAACGGTTGAAGCTCCTGTTCAAAAATGATGCTCCAACATCAACTTCTGTCACCTTAGTGATACATTTTGGGATAGCACCTAAAGTTTAAAGCAGAAATTGGGGCACTTTTGAAATTTTCATTTTTGACCAAAATCGACAGGTCCGGGGCTTAGGGAATTTCTCATATGTCACAAAACGGTTCAAGCTTCTGTTCAAATATGATGCTCCGAAATCAACTTCTGTCACCTTAATGATACATTTTGGGATAGCACCTACAGTTTAAAGCAGAAATTGGGGCACTTTTGAAATTTTAATTTTTGACCAATATCGACAGGTCCGGGGCTTAGGGAATTTCTCATATGCCACAAAACGGTTGAAGCTCCTGTTCAACAATGATGCTCCGAAATCAACTTCTGTCACCTTAGTGATACATTTTGGGACAGCACCTAAAGTTTAAAGCAGAAATTGGGGCACTTTTAAAATTTTCATTTTTGACCAATATCGACAGGTCCGGGGCTTAGGGAATTTCTCATATGCCACAAAACGGTTGAAGCTCCTGTTCAACAATGATGCTCCGAAATCAACTTCTGTCACCTTAGTGATACATTTTGGGATAGCACCTAAAGTTTAAAGCAGAAATTGGGGCACTTTTGAAATTTTCATTTTTGACCAAAATCGACAGGTCCGGGGCTTAGGGTATTTCTCATATGTCACAAAACGGTTCAAGCTTCTGTTCAAATATGATGCTCCGAAATCAACTTCTGTCACCTTAGTGATACATTTTGGGATAGCACCTACAGTTTAAAGCAGAAATTGGGGCACTTTTGAAATTTTCATTTTTGACCAATATCGACAGGTGCGGGGCTTAGGGAATTTCTCATATGCACACAAAACGGTTGAAGCTCCTGTTCAAAAATGATGCTCCGAAATCAACTTCTGTCACCTTAGTGATACATTTTGGGATAGCACCTAAAGTTTAAAGCAGAAATTGGGGCACTTTTGAAATTTTCATTTTTGACCAAAATCGACAGGTCCGGGGCTTAGGGAATTTCTCATATGCCACAAAACGGTTGAAGCTCCTGTTCAAAAATGATGCTCCGAAATCAACTTCTGTCACCTTAGTGATACATTTTGGGATAGCACCTAAAGTTTAAAGCAGAAATTGGGGCACTTTTGAAATTTTCATTTTTGACCAAAATCGACAGGTCCGGGGCTTAGGGAATTTCTCATATGTCACAAAACGGTTGAAGCTCCTGTTCAAAAATGATGCTCCAAAATCAACTTCTGTCACCTTAGTGATACATTTTGGGATAGCACCTAAAGTTTAAAGCAGAAATTGGGGCACTTTTGAAATTTTCATTTTTGACCAAAATCGACAGGTCCGGGGCTTAGGGAATTTCTCATATGTCACAAAACGGTTCAAGCTTCTGTTCAAATATGATGCTCCGAAATCAACTTCTGTCACCTTAGTGATACATTTTGGGATAGCACCTACAGTTTAAAGCAGAAATTGGGGCACTTTTGAAATTTTCATTTTTGACCAATATCGACAGGTCCGGGGCTTAGGGAATTTCTCATATGCACACAAAACGGTTGAAGCTCCTGTTCAAATATGATGCTCCGAAATCAACTTCTGTCACCTTAGTGATACATTTTGGGATAGCACCTACAGTTTAAAGCAGAAATTGGGGCACTTTTGAAATTTTCATTTTTGACCAAAATCGACAGGTCCGGGCCTTAGGGATTTTCTCATATGCCACAAAACGGTTGAAGCTTCTGTTCACAAATGATGCTCCGAAATCAACTTCTGTCACCTTAGTGATACATTTTGGGATAGCACCTACAGCTTAAAGCAGAAATTGGGGCACTTTCGAAATTTTCATTTTTGACCAAAATCGACAGGTCTGGGCCTTAGGGATTTTCTCATATGCCACAAAACGGTTGAAGCTTCTGTTCAAAAATGATGCTCCGAAATCAACTTCTGTCACCTTAGTGATAGATTTTGGGATAGTACCTTAAGTTTAAAGCAGAAATTGGGGCACTTTTGAAATTTTCATTTTTGACCAAAATAGACAGGTCCGGGGCTTAGGGAATTTCTCATATGTCACAAAACGGTTCAAGTTTCTGTTCAAATATGATGCTCCGAAATCAACTTCTGTCACCTTAGTGATACATTTTGGGATAGCACCTACAGTTTAAAGCAGAAATTGGGGCACTTTTGAAATTTTCATTTTTGACCAATATCGACAGGTCCGGGGCTTAGGGAATTTCTCATATGCACACAAAACGGTTGAAGCTCCTGTTCAAAAATGATGCTCCGAAATCAACTTCTGTCACCTTAGTGATACATTTTGGGATAGCACCTAAAGTTTAAAGCAGAAATTGGGGCACTTTTGAAATTTTCATTTTTGACCAAAATAGACAGGTCCGGGGCTTAGGGAATTTATCATATGCCACAAAACGGTTGAAGCTTCGGTTCAAAAATGATGCTCCGAAATCAACTTCTGTCACCTTAGTGATACATTTTGGGATAGTACCTAAAGTGTAAAGCAGAAATTGGGGCACTTTTGAAATTTTCATTTTTGACCAAAATCGACAGGTCCGGGGCTTAGGGAATTTCTCATATGCCACAAAACGGTTGAAGCTCCTGTTCAAAAATGATGCTCCGAAATCAACTTCTGTCACCTTAGTGATACATTTTGGGATAGCACCTACAGTTTAAAGCAGAAATTGGGGCACTTTTGAAATTTTCATTTTTGACCAATATCGACAGGTCCGGGGCTTAGGGAATTTCTCATATGCACACAAAACGGTTGAAGCTCCTGTTCAAATATGATGCTCCGAAATCAACTTCTGTCACCTTAGTGATACATTTTGGGATAGCACCTAAAGTTTAAAGCAGCAATTGGGGCACTTTTGAAATTTTCATTTTTGACCAAAATCGACAGGTCCGGGCCTTAGGGATTTTCTCATATGCCACAAAACGGTTGAAGCTTCTGTTCAAAAATGATGCTCCGAAATCAACTCCTGTCACCTTAGTGATACATTTTGGGATAGCACCTACAGTTTAAAGCAGAAATTGGGGCACTTTTGAAATTTTCATTTTTGACCAAAATCGACAGGTCCGGGCCTTAGGGATTTTCTCATATGCCACAAAACGGTTGAAGCTTCTGTTCACAAATGATGCTCCGAAATCAACTTCTGTCACCTTAGTGATACATTTTGGGATAGCACCTACAGTTTAAAGCAGAAATTGGGGCACTTTCGAAATTTTCATTTTTGACCAAAATCGACAGGTCTAGGCCTTAGGGATTTTCTCATATGCCACAAAACGGTTGAAGCTTCTGTTCACAAATGATGCTCCTAAATCAACTTCTGTCACCTTAGTGATACATTTTGGGATAGTACCTAAAGTTTATAGCAGAAATTGGGGCACTTTTGAAATTTTCATTTTTGACCAAAATCGACAGGTCCGGGGCTTAGGGAATTTCTCATATGCCACAAAACGGTTGAAGCTTCTGTTCAAAAATGATGCTCCGAAATCAACTTCTGTCACCTTAGTGATAGATTTTGGGATAGTACCTTAAGTTTAAAGCAGAAATTGGGGCACTTTTGAAATTTTCATTTTTGACCAAAATAGACAGGTCCGGGGCTTAGGGAATTTCTCATATGTCACAAAACGGTTCAAGCTTCTGTTCAAATATGATGCTCCGAAATCAACTTCTGTCACCTTAGTGATACATTTTGGGATAGCACCTACAGTTTAAAGCAGAAATTGGGGCACTTTTGAAATTTTCATTTTTGACCAAAATAGACAGGTCCGGGGCGTAGGGAATTTATCATATGCCACAAAACGGTTGAAGCTTCGGTTCAAAAATGATGCTCCGAAATCAACTTCTGTCACCTTAGTGATACATTTTGGGATAGTACCTAAAGTGTAAAGCAGAAATTGGGGCACTTTTGAAATTTTCATTTTTGACCAAAATCGACAGGTCCGGGGCTTAGGGAATTTCTCATATGCCACAAAACGGTTGAAGCTCCTGTTCAAAAATGATGCTCCGAAATCAACTTCTGTCACCTTAGTGATACATTTTGGGATATTACCTTAAGTTTAAAGCAGAAATTGGGGCACTTTTGAAATTTTCATTTTTGACCAAAATCAACAGGTCCGGGGCTTAGGGAATTTCTCATATGCCACAAAACGGTTGAAGCTCCTGTTCAAAAATGATGCTCCGAAATCAACTTCTGTCACCTTAGTGATACATTTTGGGATAGCACCTAAAGTTTAAAGCAGAAATTGGGGCACTTTTGAAATTTTCATTTTTGACCAAAATCGACAGGCCGGGGCTTAGGTATTTTCTCATATGCCACAAAACGGTTGAAGCTTCTGTTCAAAAATGATGCTCCGAAATCAACTTCTGTCACCTTAGTGATACATTTTGGGATAGCACCTAAAGTTTAAAGCAGAAATTGGGGCACTTTTGAAATTTTCATTTTTGACCAAAATCGACAGGTCCGGGCCTTAGGGATTTTCTCATATGCCACAAAACGGTTGAAGCTTCTGTTCAAAAATGATGCTCCGAAATCAACTTCTGTCACCTTAGTGATACATTTTGGGATAGCACCTACAGTTTAAAGCAGAAATTGGGGCACTTTTGAAATTTTCATTTTTGACCAAAATCGACAGGTCCGGGCCTTAGGGATTTTCTCATATGCCACAAAACGGTTGAAGCTTCTGTTCACAAATGATGCTCCGAAATCAACTTCTGTCACCTTAGTGATACATTTTGGGATAGCACCTACAGTTTAAAGCAGAAATTGGGGCACTTTCGAAATTTTCATTTTTGACCAAAATCGACAGGTCTGGGCCTTAGGGATTTTCTCATATGCCACAAAACGGTTGAAGCTTCTGTTCACAAATGATGCTCCTAAATCAACTTCTGTCACCTTAGTGATACATTTTGGGATAGTACCTAAAGTTTAAAGCAGAAATTGGGGCACTTTTGAAATTTTCATTTTTGACCAAAATCGACAGGTCCGGGGCTTAGGGAATTTCTCATATGCCACAAAGCGGTTGAAGCTTCTGTTCAAAAATGATGCTCCGAAATCAACTTCTGTCACCTTAGTGATAGATTTTGGGATAGTACCTAAAGTTTAAAGCAGAAATTGGGGCACTTTTGAAATTTTCATTTTTGACCAAAATCGACAGGTCCGGAGCTTAGGGAATTTCTCATATGCCACAAAACGGTTGAAGCTCCTGTTCAAAAATGATGCTCCAAAATCAACTTCTGTCACCTTAGTGATACATTTTGGGATAGCACCTAAAGTTTAAAGCAGAAATTGGGGCACTTTTGAAATTTTCATTTTTGACCAAAATCGACAGGTCCGGAGCTTAGGGAATTTCTCATATGTCACAAAACGGTTGAAGCTCCTGTTCAAATATGATGCTCCGAAATCAACTTCTGTCACCTTAGTGATACATTTTGGGATAGCACCTACAGTTTAAAGCAGAAATTGGGGCACTTTTGAAATTTTCATTTTTGACCAATATCGACAGGTCCGGGGCTTAGGGAATTTCTCATATGCACACAAAACGGTTGAAGCTCCTGTTCAAAAATGATGCTCCGAAATCAACTTCTGTCACCTTAGTGATACATTTTGGGATAGCACCTAAAGTTTAAAGCAGAAATTGGGGCACTTTTGAAATTTTCATTTTTGACCAAAATCGACAGGTCCGGGGCTTAGGGAATTTCTCATATGTCACAAAACGGTTGAAGCTCCTGTTCAAAAATGATGCTCCAAAATCAACTTCTGTCACCTTAGTGATACATTTTGGGATAGCACCTAAAGTTTAAAGCAGAAATTGGGGCACTTTTGAAATTTTCATTTTTGACCAAAATCGACAGGTCCGGGGCTTAGGGAATTTCTCATATGTCACAAAACGGTTCAAGCTTCTGTTCAAATATGATGCTCCGAAATCAACTTCTGTCACCTTAGTGATACATTTTGGGATAGCACCTACAGTTTAAAGCAGAATTTGGGGCACTTTTGAAATTTTCATTTTTGACCAATATCGACAGGTCCGGGGCTTAGGGAATTTCTCATATGCACACAAAACGGTTGAAGCTCCTGTTCAAATATGATGCTCCGAAATCAACTTCTGTCACCTTAGTGATAGATTTTGGGATAGCACCTAAAGTTTAAAGCAGAAATTGGGGCACTTTTGAAATTTTCATTTTTGACCAAAATCGACAGGTCCGGGCCTTAGGGATTTTCTCATATGCCACAAAACGGTTGAAGCTTCTGTTCAAAAATGATGCTCCGAAATCAACTTCTGTCACCTTAGTGATACATTTTGGGATAGCACCTACAGTTTAAAGCAGAAATTGGGGCACTTTTGAAATTTTCATTTTTGACCAAAATCGACAGGTCCGGGCCTTAGGGATTTTCTCATATGCCACAAAACGGTTGAAGCTTCTGTTCACAAATGATGCTCCTAAATCAACTTCTGTCACCTTAGTGATACATTTTGGGACAGTACCTAAAGTTTAAAGCAGAAATTGGGGCACTTTTGAAATTTTCATTTTTGACCAAAATCGACTGTTCCGGGGCTTAGGGAATTTATCATATGCCACAAAACGGTTGAAGCTTCGGTTCAAAAATGATGCTCCGAAATCAACTTCTGTCACCTTAGTGATACATTTTGGGATAGTACCTAAAGTGTAAAGCAGAAATTGGGGCACTTTTGAAATTTTCATTTTTGACCAAAATCGACAGGTCCGGGGCTTAGGGAATTTCTCATATGCCACAAAACGGTTGAAGCTCCTGTTCAAAAATGATGCTCCGAAATCAACTTCTGTCACCTTAGTGATACATTTTGGGATATTACCTTAAGTTTAAAGCAGAAATTGGGGCACTTTTGAAATTTTCATTTTTGACCAAAATCAACAGGTCCGGGGCTTAGGGAATTTCTCATATGCCACAAAACGGTTGAAGCTCCTGTTCAAAAATGATGCTCCGAAATCAACTTCTGTCACCTTAGTGATACATTTTGGGATAGCACCTAAAGTTTAAAGCAGAAATTGGGGCACTTTTGAAATTTTCATTTTTGACCAAAATCGACAGGTCCGGGGCTTAGGGAATTTCTCATATGTCACAAAACGGTTCAAGCTTCTGTTCAAATATGATGCTCCGAAATCAACTTCTGTCACCTTAGTGATACATTTTGGGATAGCACCTACAGTTTAAAGCAGAAATTGGGGCACTTTTGAAATTTTCATTTTTGACCAATATCGACAGGTCCGGGGCTTAGGGAATTTCTCATATGCACACAAAACGGTTGAAGCTCCTGTTCAAAAATGATGCTCCGAAATCAACTTCTGTCACCTTAGTGATACATTTTGGGATAGCACCTAAAGTTTAAAGCAGAAATTGGGGCACTTTTGAAATTTTCATTTTTGACCAAAATAGACAGGTCCGGGGCTTAGGGAATTTCTCATATGCCACAAAACGGTTGAAGCTCCTGTTCAACAATGATGCTCCGAAATCAACTTCTGTCACTTTAGTGATACATTTTGGGACAGCACCTAAAGTTTAAAGCAGAAATTGGGGCACTTTTGAAATTTTCATTCTTGACCAAAATCGACAGGTCCGGGCCTTAGGGATTTTCTCATATGCCACAAAACGGTTGAAGCTCCTGTTCAAAAATGATGCTCCGAAATCAACTTCTGTCACCTTAGTGATACATTTTGGGATAGCACCTAAAGTTTAAAGCAGAAATTGGGGCACTTTTGAAATTTTCATTTTTGACCAAAATCGACAGGTCCGGGGCTTAGGGAATTTCTCATATGTCACAAAACGGTTCAAGCTTCTGTTCAAATATGATGCTCCGAAATCAACTTCTGTCACCTTAGTGATACATTTTGGGATAGCACCTACAGTTTAAAGCAGAAATTGGGGCACTTTTGAAATTTTCATTTTTGACCAATATCGACAGGTCCGGGGCTTAGGGAATTTCTCATATGCACACAAAACGGTTGAAGCTCCTGTTCAAAAATGATGCTCCGAAATCAACTTCTGTCACCTTAGTGATACATTTTGGGATAGCACCTAAAGTTTAAAGCAGAAATTGGGGCACTTTTGAAATTTTCATTTTTGACCAAAATAGACAGGTCCGGGGCTTAGGGAATTTCTCATATGCCACAAAACGGTTGAAGCTCCTGTTCAACAATGATGCTCCGAAATCAACTTCTGTCACTTTAGTGATACATTTTGGGACAGCACCTAAAGTTTAAAGCAGAAATTGGGGCACTTTTGAAATTTTCATTCTTGACCAAAATCGACAGGTCCGGGCCTTAGGGATTTTCTCATATGCCACAAAACGGTTGAAGCTTCTGTTCACAAATGATGCTCCGAAATCAACTTCTGTCACCTTAGTGATACATTTTGGGATAGCACCTACAGTTTAAAGCAGAAATTGGGGCACTTTCGAAATTTTCATTTTTGACCAAAATCGACAGGTCCGGGGCTTAGGGAATTTCTCATATGCCACAAAACGGTTGAAGCTTCTGTTCAAAAATGATGCTTCGAAATCAACTTCTGTCACCTTAGTGATAGATTTTGGGATAGTACCTTAAGTTTAAAGCAGAAATTGGGGCTCTTTTGACATTTTCATTTTTGACCAAAATAGACAGGTCCGGGGCTTAGGGAATTTCTCATATGTCACAAAACGGTTCAAGCTTCTGTTCAAATATGATGCTCCGAAATCAACTTCTGTCACCTTAGTGATACATTTTGGGATAGCACCTAAAGTTTAAAGCAGAAATTGGGGCACTTTTGAAATTTTCATTTTTGACCAAAATCGACAGGTCCGGGGCTTAGGTATTTTCTCATATGCTACAAAACGGTTGAAGCTTCTGTTCAAAAATGATGCTCCGAAATCAACTTCTGTCACCTTAGTGATACATTTTGGGACAGCACCTAAAGTTTAAAGCAGAAATTGGGGCACTTTTGAAATTTTCATTTTTGACCAAAATCGACAGGTCCGGGGCTTAGGGAATTTCTCATATGCCACAAAACGGTTGAAGCTCCTGTTCAAAAATGATGCTCCGAAATCAACTTCTGTCACCTTAGTGATACATTTTGGGATAGCACCTAAAGTTTAAAGCAGAAATTGGGGCACTTTTGAAATTTTCATTTTTGACCAAAATCGACAGGTCCGGGGCTTAGGGAATTTCTCATATGTCACAAAACGGTTGAAGCTCCTGTTCAAAAATGATGCTCCAAAATCAACTTCTGTCACCTTAGTGATACATTTTGGGATAGCACCTAAAGTTTAAAGCAGAAATTGGAGCACTTTTGAAATTTTCATTTTTGACCAAAATCGACAGGTCCGGGGCTTAGGGAATTTCTCATATGTCACAAAACGGTTCAAGCTTCTGTTCAGATATGATGCTCCGAAATCAACTTCTGTCACCTTAGTGATACATTTTGGGATAGCACCTACAGTTTAAAGCAGAAATTGGGGCACTTTTGAAATTTTCATTTTTGACCAATATCGACAGGTCCGGGGCTTAGGGAATTTCTCATATGCACACAAAACGGTTGAAGCTCCTGTTCAAATATGATGCTCCGAAATCAACTCCTGTCACCTTAGTGATACATTTTGGGATAGCACCTAAAGTTTAAAGCAGAAATTGGGGCACTTTTGAAATTTTCATTTTTGACCAAAATCGACAGGTCCGGGGCTTAGGGAATTTCTCATATGCCACAAAACGGTTCAAGCTCCTGTTCAAAAATGATGCTCCAAAATCAACTTCTGTCACCTTAGTGATACATTTTGGGATAGTACCTTAAGTTTAAAGCAGAAATTGGGGCACTTTTGAAATTTTCATTTTTGACCAAAATCGACAGGTTCGGGGCTTAGGGAATTTCTCATATGCCACAAAACGGTTGAAGCTCCTGTTCAAAAATGATGCTCCAAAATCAACTTCTGTCACCTTAGTGATACATTTTGGGATAGCACCTAAAGTTTAAAGCAGAAATTGGGGCACTTTTGAAATTTTCATTTTTGACCAAAATCGACAGGTCCGGGGTTTAGGGAATTTCTCATATGTCACAAAACGGTTCAAGCTTCTGTTCAAATATGATGCTCCGAAATCAACTTCTGTCACCTTAGTGATACATTTTGGGATAGCACCTACAGTTTAAAGCAGAAATTGGGGCACTTTTTAAATTTTCATTTTTGACCAATATCGACAGGTCCGGGGCTTAGGGAATTTCTCATATGTACACAAAACGGTTGAAGCTCCTGTTCAAAAATGATGCTCCGAAATCAACTTCTGTCACCTTAGTGATACATTTTGGGATAGCACCTAAAGTTTAAAGCAGAAATTGGGGCACTTTTGAAATTTTCATTTTTGACCAAAATAGACAGGTCCGGGGCTTAGGGAATTTCTCATATGCCACAAAACGGTTGAAGCTTCGGTTCAAAAATGATGCTCCGAAATCAACTTCTGTCACCTTAGTGATACATTTTGGGATAGTACCTAAAGTGTAAAGCAGAAATTGGGGCACTTTTGAAATTTTCATTTTTGACCAAAATCGACAGGTCCGGGGCTTAGGGAATTTCTCATATGCCACAAAATGGTTGAAGCTCCTGTTCAAAAATGATGCTCCGAAATCAACTTCTGTCACCTTAGTGATACATTTTGGGATAGTACCTTAAGTTTAAAGCAGAAATTGGGGCACTTTTGAAATTTTCATTTTTGACCAAAATCAACAGGTCCGGGGCTTAGGGAATTTCTCATATGCCACAAAACGGTTGAAGCTCCTGTTCAACAATGATGCTCCGAAATCAACTTCTGTCACCTTAGTGATACATTTTGGGACAGCACCTAAAGTTTAAAGCAGAAATTGGGGTACTTTTGAAATTTTCATTTTTGACCAAAATCGACAGGTCCGGGGCTTAGGGAATTTCTCATATGCACACAAAACGGTTGAAGCTCCTGTTCAAATATGATGCTCCGAAATCAACTTCTGTCACCTTAGTGATACATTTTGGGATAGCACCTAAAGTTTAAAGCAGAAATTGGGGCACTTTTGAAATTTTCATTTTTGACCAAAATCGACAGGTCCGGGCCTTAGGGATTTTCTCATATGCCACAAAACGGTTGAAGCTTCTGTTCAAAAATGATGCTCCGAAATCAACTTCTGTCACCTTAGTGATACATTTTGGGATAGCACCTACAGTTTAAAGCAGAAATTGGGGCACTTTCGAAATTTTCATTTTTGACCAAAATCGACAGGTCTGGGCCTTAGGGATTTTCTCATATGCCACAAAACGGTTGAAGCTTCTGTTCACAAATGATGCTCCTAAATCAACTTCTGTCACCTTAGTGAGACATTTTGGGATAGTACCTAAAGTTTAAAGCAGAAATTGGGGCACTTTTGAAATTTTCATTTTTGACCAAAATCGACAGGTCCGGGGCTTAGGGAATTTCTCATATGCCACAAAACGGTTGAAGCTTCTGTTCAAAAATGATGCTTCGAAATCAACTTCTGTCACCTTAGTGATAGATTTTGGGATAGTACCTTAAGTTTAAAGCAGAAATTGGGGCTCTTTTGAAATTTTCATTTTTGACCAAAATAGACAGGTCCGGGGCTTAGGGAATTTCTCATATGTCACAAAACGGTTCAAGCTTCTGTTCAAATATGATGCTCCGAAATCAACTTCTGTCACCTTAGTGATACATTTTGGGATAGCACCTACAGTTTAAAGCAGAAATTGGGGCACTTTTGAAATTTTCATTTTTGACCAATATCGACAGGTCCGGGGCTTAGGGAATTTCTCATATGCACACAAAACGGTTGAAGCTCCTGTTCAAAAATGATGCTCCGAAATCAACTTCTGTCACCTTAGTGATACATTTTGGGACAGCACCTAAAGTTTAAAGCAGAAATTGGGGCACTTTTGAAATTTTCATTTTTGACCAAAATCGACAGGTCCGGGGCTTAGGGAATTTCTCATATGTCACAAAACGGTTCAAGCTTCTGTTCAAATATGATGCTCCGAAATCAACTTCTGTCACCTTAGTGATACATTTTGGGATAGCACCTACAGTTTAAAGCAGAAATTGGGGCACTTTTGAAATTTTCATTTTTGACCAATATCGACAGGTCCGGGGCTTAGGGAATTTCTCATATGCACACAAAACGGTTGAAGCTCCTGTTCAAAAATGATGCTCCGAAATCAACTTCTGTCACCTTAGTGATACATTTTGGGATAGCACCTAAAGTTTAAAGCAGAAATTGGGGCACTTTTGAAATTTTCATTTTTGACCAAAATAGACAGGTCCGGGGCTTAGGGAATTTCTCATATGCCACAAAACGGTTGAAGCTCCTGTTCAACAATGATGCTCCGAAATCAACTTCTGTCACTTTAGTGATACATTTTGGGACAGCACCTAAAGTTTAAAGCAGAAATTGGGGCACTTTTGAAATTTTCATTCTTGACCAAAATCGACAGGTCCGGGCCTTAGGGATTTTCTCATATGCCACAAAACGGTTGAAGCTTCTGTTCACAAATGATGCTCCGAAATCAACTTCTGTCACCTTAGTGATACATTTTGGGATAGCACCTACAGTTTAAAGCAGAAATTGGGGCACTTTCGAAATTTTCATTTTTGACCAAAATCGACAGGTCCGGGGCTTAGGGAATTTCTCATATGCCACAAAACGGTTGAAGCTTCTGTTCAAAAATGATGCTTCGAAATCAACTTCTGTCACCTTAGTGATAGATTTTGGGATAGTACCTTAAGTTTAAAGCAGAAATTGGGGCTCTTTTGACATTTTCATTTTTGACCAAAATAGACAGGTCCGGGGCTTAGGGAATTTCTCATATGTCACAAAACGGTTCAAGCTTCTGTTCAAATATGATGCTCCGAAATCAACTTCTGTCACCTTAGTGATACATTTTGGGATAGCACCTAAAGTTTAAAGCAGAAATTGGGGCACTTTTGAAATTTTCATTTTTGACCAAAATCGACAGGTCCGGGGCTTAGGTATTTTCTCATATGCCACAAAACGGTTGAAGCTTCTGTTCAAAAATGATGCTCCGAAATCAACTTCTGTCACCTTAGTGATACATTTTGGGACAGCACCTAAAGTTTAAAGCAGAAATTGGGGCACTTTTGAAATTTTCATTTTTGACCAAAATCGACAGGTCCGGGGCTTAGGGAATTTCTCATATGCCACAAAACGGTTGAAGCTCCTGTTCAAAAATGATGCTCCGAAATCAACTTCTGTCACCTTAGTGATACATTTTGGGATAGCACCTAAAGTTTAAAGCAGAAATTGGGGCACTTTTGAAATTTTCATTTTTGACCAAAATCGACAGGTCCGGGGCTTAGGGAATTTCTCATATGTCACAAAACGGTTGAAGCTCCTGTTCAAAAATGATGCTCCAAAATCAACTTCTGTCACCTTAGTGATACATTTTGGGATAGCACCTAAAGTTTAAAGCAGAAATTGGAGCACTTTTGAAATTTTCATTTTTGACCAAAATCGACAGGTCCGGGGCTTAGGGAATTTCTCATATGTCACAAAACGGTTCAAGCTTCTGTTCAGATATGATGCTCCGAAATCAACTTCTGTCACCTTAGTGATACATTTTGGGATAGCACCTACAGTTTAAAGCAGAAATTGGGGCACTTTTGAAATTTTCATTTTTGACCAATATCGACAGGTCCGGGGCTTAGGGAATTTCTCATATGCACACAAAACGGTTGAAGCTCCTGTTCAAATATGATGCTCCGAAATCAACTCCTGTCACCTTAGTGATACATTTTGGGATAGCACCTAAAGTTTAAAGCAGAAATTGGGGCACTTTTGAAATTTTCATTTTTGACCAAAATCAACAGGTCCGGGGCTTAGGGAATTTCTCATATGCCACAAAACGGTTGAAGCTCCTGTTCAACAATGATGCTCCGAAATCAACTTCTGTCACCTTAGTGATACATTTTGGGACAGCACCTAAAGTTTAAAGCAGAAATTGGGGCACTTTTGAAATTTTCATTTTTGACCAAAATCGACAGGTCCGGGGCTTAGGGAATTTCTCATATGCACACAAAACGGTTGAAGCTCCTGTTCAAATATGATGCTCCGAAATCAACTTCTGTCACCTTAGTGATACATTTTGGGATAGCACCTAAAGTTTAAAGCAGAAATTGGGGCACTTTTGAAATTTTCATTTTTGACCAAAATCGACAGGTCCGGGCCTTAGGGATTTTCTCATATGCCACAAAACGGTTGAAGCTTCTGTTCAAAAATGATGCTCCGAAATCAACTTCTGTCACCTTAGTGATACATTTTGGGATAGCACCTACAGTTTAAAGCAGAAATTGGGGCACTTTTGAAATTTTCATTTTTGACCAAAATCGACAGGTCCGGGCCTTAGGGATTTTCTCATATGCCACAAAACGGTTGAAGCTTCTGTTCACAAATGATGCTCCGAAATCAACTTCTGTCACCTTAGTGATACATTTTGGGATAGCACCTACAGTTTAAAGCAGAAATTGGGGCACTTTCGAAATTTTCATTTTTGACCAAAATCGACAGGTCTGGGCCTTAGGGATTTTCTCATATGCCACAAAACGGTTGAAGCTTCTGTTCACAAATGATGCTCCTAAATCAACTTCTGTCACCTTAGTGATACATTTTGGGATAGTACCTAAAGTTTAAAGCAGAAATTGGGGCACTTTTGAAATTTTCATTTTTGACCAAAATCGACAGGTCCGGGGCTTAGGGAATTTCTCATATGCCACAAAACGGTTGAAGCTTCTGTTCAAAAATGATGCTTCGAAATCAACTTCTGTCACCTTAGTGATAGATTTTGGGATAGTACCTTAAGTTTAAAGCAGAAATTGGGGCTCTTTTGAAATTTTCATTTTTGACCAAAATAGACAGGTCCGGGGCTTAGGGAATTTCTCATATGTCACAAAACGGTTCAAGCTTCTGTTCAAATATGATGCTCCGAAATCAACTTCTGTCACCTTAGTGATACATTTTGGGATAGCACCTACAGTTTAAAGCAGAAATTGGGGCACTTTTGAAATTTTCATTTTTGACCAATATCGACAGGTCCGGGGCTTAGGGAATTTCTCATATGCACACAAAACGGTTGAAGCTCCTGTTCAAAAATGATGCTCCGAAATCAACTTCTGTCACCTTAGTGATACATTTTGGGACAGCACCTAAAGTTTAAAGCAGAAATTGGGGCACTTTTGAAATTTTCATTTTTGACCAAAATAGACAGGTCCGGGGCTTAGGGAATTTCTCATATGTCACAAAACGGTTCAAGCTTCTGTTCAGATATGATGCTCCGAAATCAACTTCTGTCACCTTAGTGATACATTTTGGGATAGCACCTACAGTTTAAAGCAGAAATTGGGGCACTTTTGAAATTTTCATTTTTGACCAAAATAGACAGGTCCGGGGCTTAGGGAATTTCTCATATGCCACAAAACGGTTGAAGCTCCTGTTCAACAATGATGCTCCGAAATCAACTTCTGTCACTTTAGTGATACATTTTGGGACAGCACCTAAAGTTTAAAGCAGAAATTGGGGCACTTTTGAAATTTTCATTCTTGACCAAAATCGACAGGTCCGGGGCTTAGGGAATTTCTCATATGCCACAAAACGGTTGAAGCTCCTGTTCAAAAATGATGCTCCGAAATCAACTTCTGTCACCTTAGTGATACATTTTGGGATAGCACCTAAAGTTTAAAGCAGAAATTGGGGCACTTTTGAAATTTTCATTTTTGACCAAAATCGACAGGTCCGGGGCTTAGGGAATTTCTCATATGTCACAAAACGGTTGAAGCTCCTGTTCAAAAATGATGCTCCAAAATCAACTTCTGTCACCTTAGTGATACATTTTGGGATAGCACCTAAAGTTTAAAGCAGAAATTGGGGCACTTTTGAAATTTTCATTTTTTGACCAAAATCGACAGGTCCGGGGCTTAGGGAATTTCTCATATGTCACAAAACGGTTCAAGCTTCTGTTCAAATATGATGCTCCGAAATCAACTTCTGTCACCTTAGTGATACATTTTGGGATAGCACCTACAGTTTAAAGCAGAATTTGGGGCACTTTTGAAATTTTCATTTTTGACCAATATCGACAGGTCCGGGGCTTAGGGAATTTCTCATATGCACACAAAACGGTTGAAGCTCCTGTTCAAATATGATGCTCCGAAATCAACTTCTGTCACCTTAGTGATAGATTTTGGGATAGCACCTAAAGTTTAAAGCAGAAATTGGGGCACTTTTGAAATTTTCATTTTTGACCAAAATCGACAGGTCCGGGCCTTAGGGATTTTCTCATATGCCACAAAACGGTTGAAGCTTCTGTTCAAAAATGATGCTCCGAAATCAACTTCTGTCACCTTAGTGATACATTTTGGGATAGCACCTACAGTTTAAAGCAGAAATTGGGGCACTTTTGAAATTTTCATTTTTGACCAAAATCGACAGGTCCGGGCCTTAGGGATTTTCTCATATGCCACAAAACGGTTGAAGCTTCTGTTCACAAATGATGCTCCTAAATCAACTTCTGTCACCTTAGTGATACATTTTGGGATAGTACCTAAAGTTTAAAGCAGAAATTGGGGCACTTTTGAAATTTTCATTTTTGACCAAAATCGACTGTTCCGGGGCTTAGGGAATTTATCATATGCCACAAAACGGTTGAAGCTTCGGTTCAAAAATGATGCTCCGAAATCAACTTCTGTCACCTTAGTGATACATTTTGGGATAGTACCTAAAGTGTAAAGCAGAAATTGGGGCACTTTTGAAATTTTCATTTTTGACCAAAATCGACAGGTCCGGGGCTTAGGGAATTTCTCATATGCCACAAAACGGTTGAAGCTCCTGTTCAAAAATGATGCTCCGAAATCAACTTCTGTCACCTTAGTGATACATTTTGGGATATTACCTTAAGTTTAAAGCAGAAATTGGGGCACTTTTGAAATTTTCATTTTTGACCAAAATCAACAGGTCCGGGGCTTAGGGAATTTCTCATATGCCACAAAACGGTTGAAGCTCCTGTTCAAAAATGATGCTCCGAAATCAACTTCTGTCACCTTAGTGATACATTTTGGGATAGCACCTAAAGTTTAAAGCAGAAATTGGGGCACTTTTGAAATTTTCATTTTTGACCAAAATCGACAGGTCCGGGGCTTAGGGAATTTCTCATATGTCACAAAACGGTTCAAGCTTCTGTTCAAATATGATGCTCCGAAATCAACTTCTGTCACCTTAGTGATACATTTTGGGATAGCACCTACAGTTTAAAGCAGAAATTGGGGCACTTTTGAAATTTTCATTTTTGACCAATATCGACAGGTCCGGGGCTTAGGGAATTTCTCATATGCACACAAAACGGTTGAAGCTCCTGTTCAAAAATGATGCTCCGAAATCAACTTCTGTCACCTTAGTGATACATTTTGGGATAGCACCTAAAGTTTAAAGCAGAAATTGGGGCACTTTTGAAATTTTCATTTTTGACCAAAATAGACAGGTCCGGGGCTTAGGGAATTTCTCATATGCCACAAAACGGTTGAAGCTCCTGTTCAACAATGATGCTCCGAAATCAACTTCTGTCACTTTAGTGATACATTTTGGGACAGCACCTAAAGTTTAAAGCAGAAATTGGGGCACTTTTGAAATTTTCATTCTTGACCAAAATCGACAGGTCCGGGCCTTAGGGATTTTCTCATATGCCACAAAACGGTTGAAGCTTCTGTTCACAAATGATGCTCCGAAATCAACTTCTGTCACCTTAGTGATACATTTTGGGATAGCACCTACAGTTTAAAGCAGAAATTGGGGCACTTTTGAAATTTTCATTTTTGACCAAAATCAACAGGTCCGGGGCTTAGGGAATTTCTCATATGCCACAAAACGGTTGAAGCTCCTGTTCAAAAATGATGCTCCGAAATCAACTTCTGTCACCTTAGTGATACATTTTGGGATAGCACCTAAAGTTTAAAGCAGAAATTGGGGCACTTTTGAAATTTTCATTTTTGACCAAAATCGACAGGTCCGGGGCTTAGGGAATTTCTCATATGTCACAAAACGGTTCAAGCTTCTGTTCAAATATGATGCTCCGAAATCAACTTCTGTCACCTTAGTGATACATTTTGGGATAGCACCTACAGTTTAAAGCAGAAATTGGGGCACTTTTGAAATTTTCATTTTTGACCAATATCGACAGGTCCGGGGCTTAGGGAATTTCTCATATGCACACAAAACGGTTGAAGCTCCTGTTCAAAAATGATGCTCCGAAATCAACTTCTGTCACCTTAGTGATACATTTTGGGATAGCACCTAAAGTTTAAAGCAGAAATTGGGGCACTTTTGAAATTTTCATTTTTGACCAAAATAGACAGGTCCGGGGCTTAGGGAATTTCTCATATGCCACAAAACGGTTGAAGCTCCTGTTCAACAATGATGCTCCGAAATCAACTTCTGTCACTTTAGTGATACATTTTGGGACAGCACCTAAAGTTTAAAGCAGAAATTGGGGCACTTTTGAAATTTTCATTCTTGACCAAAATCGACAGGTCCGGGCCTTAGGGATTTTCTCATATGCCACAAAACGGTTGAAGCTTCTGTTCACAAATGATGCTCCGAAATCAACTTCTGTCACCTTAGTGATACATTTTGGGATAGCACCTACAGTTTAAAGCAGAAATTGGGGCACTTTCGAAATTTTCATTTTTGACCAAAATCGACAGGTCTGGGCCTTAGGGATTTTCTCATATGCCACAAAACGGTTGAAGCTTCTGTTCACAAATGATGCTCCTAAATCAACTTCTGTCACCTTAGTGATACATTTTGGGATAGTACCTAAAGTTTAAAGCAGAAATTGGGGCACTTTTGAAATTTTCATTTTTGACCAAAATCGACAGGTCCGGGGCTTAGGGAATTTCTCATATGCCACAAAACGGTTGAAGCTTCTGTTCAAAAATGATGCTTCGAAATCAACTTCTGTCACCTTAGTGATAGATTTTGGGATAGTACCTTAAGTTTAAAGCAGAAATTGGGGCTCTTTTGAAATTTTCATTTTTGACCAAAATCGACAGGTCCGGGGCTTAGGGAATTTCTCATATGTCACAAAACGGTTCAAGCTTCTGTTCAAATATGATGCTCCGAAATCAACTTCTGTCACCTTAGTGATACATTTTGGGATAGCACCTAAAGTTTAAAGCAGAAATTGGGGCACTTTTGAAATTTTCATTTTTGACCAAAATCGACAGGTCCGGGGCTTAGGTATTTTCTCATATGCCACAAAACGGTTGAAGCTTCTGTTCAAAAATGATGCTCCGAAATCAACTTCTGTCACCTTAGTGATACATTTTGGGACAGCACCTAAAGTTTAAAGCAGAAATTGGGGCACTTTTGAAATTTTCATTTTTGACCAAAATCGACAGGTCCGGGGCTTAGGGAATTTCTCATATGCCACAAAACGGTTGAAGCTCCTGTTCAAAAATGATGCTCCGAAATCAACTTCTGTCACCTTAGTGATACATTTTGGGATAGCACCTAAAGTTTAAAGCAGAAATTGGGGCACTTTTGAAATTTTCATTTTTGACCAAAATCGACAGGTCCGGGGCTTAGGGAATTTCTCATATGTCACAAAACGGTTGAAGCTCCTGTTCAAAAATGATGCTCCAAAATCAACTTCTGTCACCTTAGTGATACATTTTGGGATAGCACCTAAAGTTTAAAGCAGAAATTGGAGCACTTTTGAAATTTTCATTTTTGACCAAAATCGACAGGTCCGGGGCTTAGGGAATTTCTCATATGTCACAAAACGGTTCAAGCTTCTGTTCAGATATGATGCTCCGAAATCAACTTCTGTCACCTTAGTGATACATTTTGGGATAGCACCTACAGTTTAAAGCAGAAATTGGGGCACTTTTGAAATTTTCATTTTTGACCAATATCGACAGGTCCGGGGCTTAGGGAATTTCTCATATGCACACAAAACGGTTGAAGCTCCTGTTCAAATATGATGCTCCGAAATCAACTCCTGTCACCTTAGTGATACATTTTGGGATAGCACCTAAAGTTTAAAGCAGAAATTGGGGCACTTTTGAAATTTTCATTTTTGACCAAAATCGACAGGTCCAAGGCTTAGGGAATTTCTCATATGCCACAAAACGGTTCAAGCTCCTGTTCAAAAATGATGCTCCAAAATCAACTTCTGTCACCTTAGTGATACATTTTGGGATAGTACCTTAAGTTTAAAGCAGAAATTGGGGCACTTTTGAAATTTTCATTTTTGACCAAAATCGACAGGTTCGGGGCTTAGGGAATTTCTCATATGCCACAAAACGGTTGAAGCTCCTGTTCAAAAATGATGCTCCAAAATCAACTTCTGTCACCTTAGTGATACATTTTGGGATAGCACCTAAAGTTTAAAGCAGAAATTGGGGCACTTTTGAAATTTTCATTTTTGACCAAAATCGACAGGTCCGGGGCTTAGGGAATTTCTCATATGTCACAAAACGGTTCAAGCTTCTGTTCAAATATGATGCTCCGAAATCAACTTCTGTCACCTTAGTGATACATTTTGGGATAGCACCTACAGTTTAAAGCAGAAATTGGGGCACTTTTTAAATTTTCATTTTTGACCAATATCGACAGGTCCGGGGCTTAGGGAATTTCTCATATGTACACAAAACGGTTGAAGCTCCTGTTCAAAAATGATGCTCCGAAATCAACTTCTGTCACCTTAGTGATACATTTTGGGATAGCACCTAAAGTTTAAAGCAGAAATTGGGGCACTTTTGAAATTTTCATTTTTGACCAAAATAGACAGGTCCGGGGCTTAGGGAATTTCTCATATGCCACAAAACGGTTGAAGCTTCGGTTCAAAAATGATGCTCCGAAATCAACTTCTGTCACCTTAGTGATACATTTTGGGATAGTACCTAAAGTGTAAAGCAGAAATTGGGGCACTTTTGAAATTTTCATTTTTGACCAAAATCGACAGGTCCGGGGCTTAGGGAATTTCTCATATGCCACAAAATGGTTGAAGCTCCTGTTCAAAAATGATGCTCCGAAATCAACTTCTGTCACCTTAGTGATACATTTTGGGATAGTACCTTAAGTTTAAAGCAGAAATTGGGGCACTTTTGAAATTTTCATTTTTGACCAAAATCAACAGGTCCGGGGCTTAGGGAATTTCTCATATGCCACAAAACGGTTGAAGCTCCTGTTCAACAATGATGCTCCGAAATCAACTTCTGTCACCTTAGTGATACATTTTGGGACAGCACCTAAAGTTTAAAGCAGAAATTGGGGCACTTTTGAAATTTTCATTTTTGACCAAAATCGACAGGTCCGGGGCTTAGGGAATTTCTCATATGTCACAAAACGGTTCAAGCTTCTGTTCAAATATGATGCTCCGAAATCAACTTCTGTCACCTTAGTGATACATTTTGGGATAGCACCTACAGTTTAAAGCAGAAATTGGGGCACTTTTGAAATTTTCATTTTTGACCAATATCGACAGGTCCGGGGCTTAGGGAATTTCTCATATGCACACAAAACGGTTGAAGCTCCTGTTCAAATATGATGCTCCGAAATCAACTTCTGTCACCTTAGTGATACATTTTGGGATAGCACCTAAAGTTTAAAGCAGAAATTGGGGCACTTTTGAAATTTTCATTTTTGACCAAAATCGACAGGTCCGGGCCTTAGGGATTTTCTCATATGCCACAAAACGGTTGAAGCTTCTGTTCAAAAATGATGCTCCGAAATCAACTTCTGTCACCTTAGTGATACATTTTGGGATAGCACCTACAGTTTAAAGCAGAAATTGGGGCACTTTTGAAATTTTCATTTTTGACCAAAATCGACAGGTCCGGGCCTTAGGGATTTTCTCATATGCCACAAAACGGTTGAAGCTTCTGTTCACAAATGATGCTCCGAAATCAACTTCTGTCACCTTAGTGATACATTTTGGGATAGCACCTACAGTTTAAAGCAGAAATTGGGGCACTTTCGAAATTTTCATTTTTGACCAAAATCGACAGGTCTGGGCCTTAGGGATTTTCTCATATGCCACAAAACGGTTGAAGCTTCTGTTCACAAATGATGCTCCTAAATCAACTTCTGTCACCTTAGTGATACATTTTGGGATAGTACCTAAAGTTTAAAGCAGAAATTGGGGCACTTTTGAAATTTTCATTTTTGACCAAAATCGACAGGTCCGGGGCTTAGGGAATTTCTCATATGCCACAAAACGGTTGAAGCTTCTGTTCAAAAATGATGCTTCGAAATCAACTTCTGTCACCTTAGTGATAGATTTTGGGATAGTACCTTAAGTTTAAAGCAGAAATTGGGGCTCTTTTGAAATTTTCATTTTTGACCAAAATAGACAGGTCCGGGGCTTAGGGAATTTCTCATATGTCACAAAACGGTTCAAGCTTCTGTTCAAATATGATGCTCCGAAATCAACTTCTGTCACCTTAGTGATACATTTTGGGATAGCACCTACAGTTTAAAGCAGAAATTGGGGCACTTTTGAAATTTTCATTTTTGACCAATATCGACAGGTCCGGGGCTTAGGGAATTTCTCATATGCACACAAAACGGTTGAAGCTCCTGTTCAAAAATGATGCTCCGAAATCAACTTCTGTCACCTTAGTGATACATTTTGGGATATTACCTTAAGTTTAAAGCAGAAATTGGGGCACTTTTGAAATTTTCATTTTTGACCAAAATCAACAGGTCCGGGGCTTAGGGAATTTCTCATATGCCACAAAACGGTTGAAGCTCCTATTCAAAAATGATGCTCCGAAATCAACTTCTGTCACCTTAGTGATACATTTTGGGATAGCACCTAAAGTTTAAAGCAGAAATTGGGGCACTTTTGAAATTTTCATTTTTGACCAAAATCGACAGGTCCGGGGCTTAGGTATTTTCTCATATGCCACAAAACGGTTGAAGCTTCTGTTCAAAAATGATGCTCCGAAATCAACTTCTGTCACCTTAGTGATACATTTTGGGACAGCACCTAAAGTTTAAAGCAGAAATTGGGGCACTTTTGAAATTTTCATTTTTGACCAAAATCGACAGGTCCGGGGCTTAGGGAATTTCTCATATGCCACAAAACGGTTGAAGCTCCTGTTCAAAAATGATGCTCCGAAATCAACTTCTGTCACCTTAGTGATACATTTTGGGATAGCACCTAAAGTTTAAAGCAGAAATTGGGGCACTTTTGAAATTTTCATTTTTGACCAAAATCGACAGGTCCGGGGCTTAGGGAATTTCTCATATGTCACAAAACGGTTGAAGCTCCTGTTCAAAAATGATGCTCCAAAATCAACTTCTGTCACCTTAGTGATACATTTTGGGATAGCACCTAAAGTTTAAAGCAGAAATTGGAGCACTTTTGAAATTTTCATTTTTGACCAAAATCGACAGGTCCGGGGCTTAGGGAATTTCTCATATGTCACAAAACGGTTCAAGCTTCTGTTCAGATATGATGCTCCGAAATCAACTTCTGTCACCTTAGTGATACATTTTGGGATAGCACCTACAGTTTAAAGCAGAAATTGGGGCACTTTTGAAATTTTCATTTTTGACCAATATCGACAGGTCCGGGGCTTAGGGAATTTCTCATATGCACACAAAACGGTTGAAGCTCCTGTTCAAATATGATGCTCCGAAATCAACTCCTGTCACCTTAGTGATACATTTTGGGATAGCACCTAAAGTTTAAAGCAGAAATTGGGGCACTTTTGAAATTTTCATTTTTGACCAAAATCGACAGGTCCGGGGCTTAGGGAATTTCTCATATGCCACAAAACGGTTCAAGCTCCTGTTCAAAAATGATGCTCCAAAATCAACTTCTGTCACCTTAGTGATACATTTTGGGATAGTACCTTAAGTTTAAAGCAGAAATTGGGGCACTTTTGAAATTTTCATTTTTGACCAAAATCGACAGATTCGGGGCTTAGGGAATTTCTCATATGCCACAAAACGGTTGAAGCTCCTGTTCAAAAATGATGCTCCAAAATCAACTTCTGTCACCTTAGTGATACATTTTGGGATAGCACCTAAAGTTTAAAGCAGAAATTGGGGCACTTTTGAAATTTTCATTTTTGACCAAAATCGACAGGTCCGGGGCTTAGGGAATTTCTCATATGTCACAAAACGGTTCAAGCTTCTGTTCAAATATGATGCTCCGAAATCAACTTCTGTCACCTTAGTGATACATTTTGGGATAGCACCTACAGTTTAAAGCAGAAATTGGGGCACTTTTTAAATTTTCATTTTTGACCAATATCGACAGGTCCGGGGCTTAGGGAATTTCTCATATGTACACAAAACGGTTGAAGCTCCTGTTCAAAAATGATGCTCCGAAATCAACTTCTGTCACCTTAGTGATACATTTTGGGATAGCACCTAAAGTTTAAAGCAGAAATTGGGGCACTTTTGAAATTTTCATTTTTGACCAAAATAGACAGGTCCGGGGCTTAGGGAATTTCTCATATGCCACAAAACGGTTGAAGCTTCGGTTCAAAAATGATGCTCCGAAATCAACTTCTGTCACCTTAGTGATACATTTTGGGATAGTACCTAAAGTGTAAAGCAGAAATTGGGGCACTTTTGAAATTTTCATTTTTGACCAAAATCGACAGTTCCGGGGCTTAGGGAATTTCTCATATGCCACAAAATGGTTGAAGCTCCTGTTCAAAAATGATGCTCCGAAATCAACTTCTGTCACCTTAGTGATACATTTTGGGATAGTACCTTAAGTTTAAAGCAGAAATTGGGGCACTTTTGAAATTTTCATTTTTGACCAAAATCAACAGGTCCGGGGCTTAGGGAATTTCTCATATGCCACAAAACGGTTGAAGCTCCTGTTCAACAATGATGCTCCGAAATCAACTTCTGTCACCTTAGTGATACATTTTGGGACAGCACCTAAAGTTTAAAGCAGAAATTGGGGCACTTTTGAAATTTTCATTTTTGACCAAAATCGACAGGTCCGGGGCTTAGGGAATTTCTCATATGTCACAAAACGGTTCAAGCTTCTGTTCAAATATGATGCTCCGAAATCAACTTCTGTCACCTTAGTGATACATTTTGGGATAGCACCTACAGTTTAAAGCAGAAATTGGGGCACTTTTGAAATTTTTATTTTTGACCAATATCGACAGGTCCGGGGCTTAGGGAATTTCTCATATGCACACAAAACGGTTGAAGCTCCTGTTCAAATATGATGCTCCGAAATCAACTTCTGTCACCTTAGTGATACATTTTGGGATAGCACCTAAAGTTTAAAGCAGAAATTGGGGCACTTTTGAAATTTTCATTTTTGACCAAAATCGACAGGTCCGGGCCTTAGGGATTTTCTCATATGCCACAAAACGGTTGAAGCTTCTGTTCACAAATGATGCTCCGAAATCAACTTCTGTCACCTTAGTGATACATTTTGGGATAGCACCTACAGTTTAAAGCAGAAATTGGGGCACTTTCGAAATTTTCATTTTTGACCAAAATCGACAGGTCTGGGCCTTAGGGATTTTCTCATATGCCACAAAACGGTTGAAGCTTCTGTTCAAAAATGATACTCCGAAATCAACTTCTGTCACCTTAGTGATACATTTTGGGACAGCACCTAAAGTTTAAAGCAGAAATTGGGGCACTTTTGAAATTTTCATTTTTGACCAAAATCGACAGGTCCGGGGCTTAGGGAATTTCTCATATGTCACAAAACGGTTCAAGCTTCTGTTCAGATATGATGCTCCGAAATCAACTTCTGTCACCTTAGTGATACATTTTGGGATAGCACCTACAGTTTAAAGCAGAAATTGGGGCACTTTTGAAATTTTCATTTTTGACCAATATCGACAGGTCCGGGGCTTAGGGAATTTCTCATATGCACACAAAACGGTTGAAGCTCCTGTTCAAATATGATGCTCCGAAATCAACTCCTGTCACCTTAGTGATACATTTTGGGATAGCACCTAAAGTTTAAAGCAGAAATTGGGGCACTTTTGAAATTTTCATTTTTGACCAAAATCGACAGGTCCGGGGCTTAGGGAATTTCTCATATGCCACAAAACGGTTCAAGCTCCTGTTCAAAAATGATGCTCCAAAATCAACTTCTGTCACCTTAGTGATACATTTTGGGATAGTACCTTAAGTTTAAAGCAGAAATTGGGGCACTTTTGAAATTTTCATTTTTGACCAAAATCGACAGGTTCGGGGCTTAGGGAATTTCTCATATGCCACAAAACGGTTGAAGCTCCTGTTCAAAAATGATGCTCCAAAATCAACTTCTGTCACCTTAGTGATACATTTTGGGATAGCACCTACAGTTTAAAGCAGAAATTGGGGCACTTTTTAAATTTTCATTTTTGACCAAAATAGACAGGTCCGGGGCTTAGGGAATTTCTCATATGCCACAAAACGGTTGAAGCTTCGGTTCAAAAATGATGCTCCGAAATCAACTTCTGTCACCTTAGTGATACATTTTGGGATAGTACCTAAAGTGTAAAGCAGAAATTGGGGCACTTTTGAAATTTTCATTTTTGACCAAAATCGACAGGTCCGGGGCTTAGGGAATTTCTCATATGCCACAAAATGGTTGAAGCTCCTGTTCAAAAATGATGCTCCGAAATCAACTTCTGTCACCTTAGTGATACATTTTGGGATAGTACCTTAAGTTTAAAGCAGAAATTGGGGCACTTTTGAAATTTTCATTTTTGACCAAAATCAACAGGTCCGGGGCTTAGGGAATTTCTCATATGCCACAAAACGGTTGAAGCTCCTGTTCAACAATGATGCTCCGAAATCAACTTCTGTCACCTTAGTGATACATTTTGGGACAGCACCTAAAGTTTAAAGCAGAAATTGGGGCACTTTTGAAATTTTCATTTTTGACCAAAATCGACAGGTCCGGAGCTTAGAGAATTTCTCATATGCCACAAAACGGTTGAAGCTCCTGTTCAAAAATGATGCTCCAAAATCAACTTCTGTCACCTTAGTGATACATTTTGGGATAGCACCTAAAGTTTAAAGCAGAAATTGGGGCACTTTTGAAATTTTCATTTTTGACCAAAATCGACAGGTCCGGGGCTTAGGGAATTTCTCATATGTCACAAAACGGTTGAAGCTCCTGTTCAAAAATGATGCTCCAACATCAACTTCTGTCACCTTAGTGATACATTTTGGGATAGCACCTAAAGTTTAAAGCAGAAATTGGGGCACTTTTGAAATTTTCATTTTTGACCAAAATCGACAGGTTCGGGGCTTAGGGAATTTCTCATATGTCACAAAACGGTTCAAGCTTCTGTTCAAATATGATGCTCCGAAATCAACTTCTGTCACCTTAGTGATACATTTTGGGATAGCACCTACAGTTTAAAGCAGAAATTGGGGCACTTTTGAAATTTTCATTTTTGACCAAAATCAACAGGTCCGGGGCTTAGGGAATTTCTCATATGCCACAAAACGGTTGAAGCTCCTGTTCAAAAATGATGCTCCGAAATCAACTTCTGTCACCTTAGTGAAACATTTTGGGATAGCACCTAAAGTTTAAAGCAGAAATTGGGGCACTTTTGAAATTTTCATTTTTGACCAAAATCGACAGGTCCGGGGCTTAGGTATTTTCTCATATGCCACAAAACGGTTGAAGCTTCTGTTTAAAAATGATGCTCCGAAATCAACTTCTGTCACCTTAGTGATACATTTTGGGACAGCACCTAAAGTTTAAAGCAGAAATTGGGGCACTTTTGAAATTTTCATTTTTGACCAAAATCGACAGGTCCGGGGCTTAGGGAATTTTTCATATGCCACAAAACGGTTGAAGCTCCTGTTCAAAAATGATGCTCCGAAATCAACTTCTGTCACCTTAGTGATACATTTTGGGATAGCACCTAAAGTTTAAAGCAGAAATTGGGGCACTTTTGAAATTTTCATTTTTGACCAAAATCGACAGGTCCGGGGCTTAGGGAATTTCTCATATGTCACAAAACGGTTGAAGCTCCTGTTCAAAAATGATGCTCCAAAATCAACTTCTGTCACCTTAGTGATACATTTTGGGATAGCACCTAAAGTTTAAAGCAGAAATTGGGGCACTTTTGAAATTTTCATTTTTGACCAAAATCGACAGGTCCGGGGCTTAGGGAATTTCTCATATGTCACAAAACGGTTCAAGCTTCTGTTCAAATATGATGCTCCGAAATCAACTTCTGTCACCTTAGTGATACATTTTGGGATAGCACCTACAGTTTAAAGCAGAAATTGGGGCACTTTTTAAATTTTCATTTTTGACCAATATCGACAGGTCCGGGGCTTAGGGAATTTCTCATATGTACACAAAACGGTTGAAGCTCCTGTTCAAAAATGATGCTCCGAAATCAACTTCTGTCACCTTAGTGATACATTTTGGGATAGCACCTAAAGTTTAAAGCAGAAATTGGGGCACTTTTGAAATTTTCATTTTTGACCAAAATAGACAGGTCCGGGGCTTAGGGAATTTCTCATATGCCACAAAACGGTTGAAGCTTCGGTTCAAAAATGATGCTCCGAAATCAACTTCTGTCACCTTAGTGATACATTTTGGGATAGTACCTAAAGTGTAAAGCAGAAATTGGGGCACTTTTGAAATTTTCATTTTTGACCAAAATCGACAGGTCCGGGGCTTAGGGAATTTCTCATATGCCACAAAATGGTTGAAGCTCCTGTTCAAAAATGATGCTCCGAAATCAACTTCTGTCACCTTAGTGATACATTTTGGGATAGTACCTTAAGTTTAAAGCAGAAATTGGGGCACTTTTGAAATTTTCATTTTTGACCAAAATCGACAGGTCCGGGGCTTAGGGAATTTCTCATATGCCACAAAACGGTTGAAGCTCCTGTTCAACAATGATGCTCCGAAATCAACTTCTGTCACCTTAGTGATACATTTTGGGACAGCACCTAAAGTTTAAAGCAGAAATTGGGGCACTTTTGAAATTTCATTTTTGACCAAAATCGACAGGTCCGGAGCTTAGGGAATTTCTCATATGCCACAAAACGGTTGAAGCTCCTGTTCAAAAATGATGCTCCAAAATCAACTTCTGTCACCTTAGTGATACATTTTGGGATAACACCTAAAGTTTAAAGCAGAAATTGGGGCACTTTTGAAATTTTCATTTTTGACCAATATCGACAGGTCCGGGGCTTAGAGAATTTCTCATATGCCACAAAACGGTTGAAGCTCCTGTTCAAAAATGATGCTCCGAAATCAACTTCTGTCACCTTAGTGATACATTTTGGGATAGCACCTAAAGTTTAAAGCAGAAATTGGGGCACTTTTGAAATTTTCATTTTTGACCAAAATCGACAGGTCCGGGGCTTAGGGAATTTCTCATATGTCACAAAACGGTTGAAGCTCCTGTTCAAAAATGATGCTCCAACATCAACTTCTGTCACCTTAGTGATACATTTTGGGATAGCACCTAAAGTTTAAAGCAGAAATTGGGGCACTTTTGAAATTTTCATTTTTGACCAAAATCGACAGGTCCGGGGCTTAGGGAATTTCTCATATGTCACAAAACGGTTCAAGCTTCTGTTCAAATATGATGCTCCGAAATCAACTTCTGTCACCTTAGTGATACATTTTGGGATAGCACCTACAGTTTAAAGCAGAAATTGGGGCACTTTTGAAATTTTCATTTTTGACCAAAATCGACAGGTCCGGGGCTTAGGGAATTTCTCATATGCCACAAAACGGTTGAAGCTCCTGTTCAACAATGATGCTCCGAAATCAACTTCTGTCACCTTAGTGATACATTTTGGGATAGCACCTAAAGTTTAAAGCAGAAATTGGGGCACTTTTGAAATTTTCATTTTTGACCAAAATCGACAGGTCCGGGGCTTAGGGAATTTCTCATATGTCACAAAACGGTTGAAGCTCCTGTTCAAAAATGATGCTCCAAAATCAACTTCTGTCACCTTATTGATACATTTTGGGATAGCACCTAAAGTTTAAAGCAGAAATTGGGGCACTTTTGAAATTTTCATTTTTGACCAAAATCGACAGGTCCGGGGCTTAGGGAATTTCTCATATGTCACAAAACGGTTCAAGCTTCTGTTCAAATATGATGCTCCGAAATCAACTTCTGTCACCTTAGTGATACATTTTGGGAAAGCACCTACAGTTTAAAGCAGAAATTGGGGCACTTTTGAAATTTTCATTTTTGACCAATATCGACAGGTCCGGGGCTTAGGGAATTTCTCATATGCACACAAAACGGTTGAAGCTCCTGTTCAAATATGATGCTCCGAAATCAACTTCTGTCACCTTAGTGATACATTTTGGGATAGCACCTAAAGTTTAAAGCAGAAATTGGGGCACTTTTGAAATTTTCATTTTTGACCAAAATCGACAGGTCCGGGGCTTAGGGAATTTCTCATATGCCACAAAACGGTTGAAGCTTCTGTTCACAAATGATGCTCCGAAATCAACTTCTGTCACCTTAGTGATACATTTTGGGATAGCACCTACAGTTTAAAGCAGAAATTGGGGCACTTTTGAAATTTTCATTTTTGACCAAAATCGACAGGTCCGGGCCTTAGGGATTTTCTCATATGCCACAAAACGGTTGAAGCTTCTGTTCACAAATGATGCTCCGAAATCAACTTCTGTCACCTTAGTGATACATTTTGGGATAGCACCTACAGTTTAAAGCAGAAATTGGGGCACTTTCGAAATTTTCATTTTTGACCAAAATCGACAGGTCTGGGCCTTAGGGATTTTCTCATATGCCACAAAACGGTTGAAGCTTCTGTTCAAAAATGATACTCCGAAATCAACTTCTGTCACCTTAGTGATACATTTTGGGATAGTACCTTAAGTTTAAAGCAGAAATTGAGGCACTTTTGAAATTTTCATTTTTGACCAAAATAGACAGGTCCTGGGCTTAGGGAATTTCTCATATGTCACAAAACGGTTCAAGCTTCTGTTCAAATATGATGCTCCGAAATCAACTTCTGTCACCTTAGTGATACATTTTGGGATAGCACCTAAAGTTTAAAGCAGAAATTGGGGCACTTTTGAAATTTTCATTTTTGACCAAAATCGACAGGTCCGGGGCTTAGGGAATTTCTCATATGCCACAAAACGGTTGAAGCTCCTGTTCAAAAATGATGCTCCGAAATCAACTTCTGTCACCTTAGTGATACATTTTGGGATATTACCTTAAGTTTAAAGCAGAAATTGGGGCACTTTTGAAATTTTCATTTTTGACCAAAATCAACAGGTCCGGGGCTTAGGGAATTTCTCATATGCCACAAAACGGTTGAAGCTCCTGTTCAAAAATGATGCTCCGAAATCAACTTCTGTCACCTTAGTGATACATTTTGGGATAGCACCTAAAGTTTAAAGCAGAAATTGGGGCACTTTTGAAATTTTCATTTTTGACCAAAATCGACAGGTCCGGGGCTTAGGTATTTTCTCATATGCCACAAAACGGTTGAAGCTTCTGTTCAAAAATGATGCTCCGAAATCAACTTCTGTCACCTTAGTGATACATTTTGGGACAGCACCTAAAGTTTAAAGCAGAAATTGGGGCACTTTTGAAATTTTCATTTTTGACCAAAATCGACAGGTCCGGGGCTTAGGGAATTTCTCATATGCCACAAATCGGTTGAAGCTTCTGTTCAAAAATTATGCTCCTAATTCAACTTCTGTCACCTTAGTGATACATTTTGGGATAGCACCTACAGTTTAAAGCAGAAAATTGGGCACTTTTGAAATTTTCATTTTTGACCAAAATCGACAGGTCCGGGCCTTAGGGATTTTCCCATATGCCACAAAACGGTTGAAGCTCCTGTTCAAAAATGATGCTCCGAAATCAACTTCTGTCACCTTAGTGATACATTTTGGGATAGCACCTACAGTTTAAAGCAGAAAATTGGGCACTTTTGAAATTTTCATTTTTGACCAATATCGACAGGTCCGGGGCTTAGGAAATTTCTCATATGCCAAAAAACGGTTGAAGCTTCTGTTCAAAAATGATGCTCCGAAATCAACTTCTGTCACCTTAGTGATACATTTTGGGATAGTACCTAAAGTTTAAAGCAGAAATTGGGGCACTTTCAAAATTTTCATTTTTGACCAAAATCGACAGGTCCGGGCCTTAGGGATTTTCTCATATGCCACAAAACGGTTGAAGCTCCTGTTCAAAAATGATGCTCCGAAATCAACTTCTGTCACCTTATTGATACATTTTGGGATAGCACCTAAAGTTTAAAGCAGAAATTGGGGCACTTTTGAAATTTTCATTTTTGACCAAAATCGACAGGTCCGGGGCTTAGGGAATTTCTCATATGTCACAAAACGGTTCAAGCTTCTGTTCAAATATGATGCTCCGAAATCAACTTCTGTCACCTTAGTGATACATTTTGGGAAAGCACCTACAGTTTAAAGCAGAAATTGGGGCACTTTTGAAATTTTCATTTTTGACCAATATCGACAGGTCCGGGGCTTAGGGAATTTCTCATATGCACACAAAACGGTTGAAGCTCCTGTTCAAATATGATGCTCCGAAATCAACTTCTGTCACCTTAGTGATACATTTTGGGATAGCACCTAAAGTTTAAAGCAGAAATTGGGGCACTTTTGAAATTTTCATTTTTGACCAAAATCGACAGGTCCGGGGCTTAGGGAATTTCTCATATGCCACAAAAACGGTTGAAGCTTCTGTTCACAAATGATGCTCCGAAATCAACTTCTGTCACCTTAGTGATACATTTTGGGATAGCACCTACAGTTTAAAGCAGAAATTGGGGCACTTTTGAAATTTTCATTTTTGACCAAAATCGACAGGTCCGGGCCTTAGGGATTTTCTCATATGCCACAAAACGGTTGAAGCTTCTGTTCACAAATGATGCTCCGAAATCAACTTCTGTCACCTTAGTGATACATTTTGGGATAGCACCTACAGTTTAAAGCAGAAATTGGGGCACTTTCGAAATTTTCATTTTTGACCAAAATCGACAGGTCTGGGCCTTAGGGATTTTCTCATATGCCACAAAACGGTTGAAGCTTCTGTTCAAAAATGATACTCCGAAATCAACTTCTGTCACCTTAGTGATACATTTTGGGATAGTACCTTAAGTTTAAAGCAGAAATTGAGGCACTTTTGAAATTTTCATTTTTGACCAAAATAGACAGGTCCGGGGCTTAGGGAATTTCTCATATGTCACAAAACGGTTCAAGCTTCTGTTCAAATATGATGCTCCGAAATCAACTTCTGTCACCTTAGTGATACATTTTGGGATAGCACCTAAAGTTTAAAGCAGAAATTGGGGCACTTTTGAAATTTTCATTTTTGACCAAAATCGACAGGTCCGGGGCTTAGGGAATTTCTCATATGCCACAAAACGGTTGAAGCTCCTGTTCAAAAATGATGCTCCGAAATCAACTTCTGTCACCTTAGTGATACATTTTGGGATATTACCTTAAGTTTAAAGCAGAAATTGGGGCACTTTTGAAATTTTCATTTTTGACCAAAATCAACAGGTCCGGGGCTTAGGGAATTTCTCATATGCCACAAAACGGTTGAAGCTCCTGTTCAAAAATGATGCTCCGAAATCAACTTCTGTCACCTTAGTGATACATTTTGGGATAGCACCTAAAGTTTAAAGCAGAAATTGGGGCACTTTTGAAATTTTCATTTTTGACCAAAATCGACAGGTCCGGGGCTTAGGTATTTTCTCATATGCCACAAAACGGTTGAAGCTTCTGTTCAAAAATGATGCTCCGAAATCAACTTCTGTCACCTTAGTGATACATTTTGGGACAGCACCTAAAGTTTAAAGCAGAAATTGGGGCACTTTTGAAATTTTCATTTTTGACCAAAATCGACAGGTCCGGGGCTTAGGGAATTTCTCATATGCCACAAAACGGTTGAAGCTCCTGTTCAAAAATGATGCTCCGAAATCAACTTCTGTCACCTTAGTGATACATTTTGGGATAGCACCTAAAGTTTAAAGCAGAAATTGGGGCACTTTTGAAATTTTCATTTTTGACCAAAATCGACAGGTCCGGGGCTTAGGGAATTTCTCATATGTCACAAAACGGTTCAAGCTTCTGTTCAGATATGATGCTCCGAAATCAACTTCTGTCACCTTAGTGATACATTTTGGGATAGCACCTACAGTTTAAAGCAGAAATTGGGGCACTTTTGAAATTTTCATTTTTGACCAATATCGACAGGTCCGGGGCTTAGGGAATTTCTCATATGCACACAAAACGGTTGAAGCTCCTGTTCAAATATGATGCTCCGAAATCAACTCCTGTCACCTTAGTGATACATTTTGGGATAGCACCTAAAGTTTAAAGCAGAAATTGGGGCACTTTTGAAATTTTCATTTTTGACCAAAATCGACAGGTCCGGGGCTTAGGGAATTTCTCATATGCCACAAAACGGTTCAAGCTCCTGTTCAAAAAAGATGCTCCAAAATCAACTTCTGTCACCTTAGTGATACATTTTGGGATAGTACCTTAAGTTTAAAGCAGAAATTGGGGCACTTTTGAAATTTTCATTTTTGACCAAAATCGACAGGTTCGGGGCTTAGGGAATTTCTCATATGCCACAAAACGGTTGAAGCTCCTGTTCAAAAATGATGCTCCAAAATCAACTTCTGTCACCTTAGTGATACATTTTGGGATAGCACCTAAAGTTTAAAGCAGAAATTGGGGCACTTTTGAAATTTTCATTTTTGACCAATATCGACAGGTCCGGGGCTTAGAGAATTTCTCATATGCCACAAAACGGTTGAAGCTCCTGTTCAAAAATGATGCTCCGAAATCAACTTCTGTCACCTTAGTGATACATTTTGGGATAGTACCTTAAGTTTAAAGCAGAAATTGGGGCACTTTTGAAATTTTCATTTTTGACCAAAATCGACAGGTCCGGGGCTTAGGGAATTTCTCATATGCCACAAAACGGTTGAAGCTTCTGTTCACAAATGATGCTCCGAAATCAACTTCTGTCACCTTAGTGATACATTTTGGGATAGCACCTACAGTTTAAAGCAGAAATTGGGGCACTTTTGAAATTTTCATTTTTGACCAAAATCGACAGGTCCGGGCCTTAGGGATTTTCTCATATGCCACAAAACGGTTGAAGCTTCTGTTCACAAATGATGCTCCGAAATCAACTTCTGTCACCTTAGTGATACATTTTGGGATAGCACCAACAGTTTAAAGCAGAAATTGGGGCACTTTTGAAATTTTCATTTTTGACCAAAATCGACAGGTCCGGGGCTTAGGTATTTTCTCATATGCCACAAAATGGTTGAAGCTTCTGTTCAAAAATGATGCTCCGAAATCAACTTCTGTCACCTTAGTGATACATTTTGGGACAGCACCTAAAGTTTAAAGCAGAAATTGGGGCACTTTTGAAATTTTCATTTTTGACCAAAATCGACAGGTCCGGGGCTTAGGGAATTTCTCATATGCCACAAAACGGTTGAAGCTCCTGTTCAAAAATGATGCTCCGAAATCAACTTCTGTCACCTTAGTGATACATTTTGGGATAGCACCTAAAGTTTAAAGCAGAAATTGGGGCACTTTTGAAATTTTCATTTTTGACCAAAATCGACAGGTCCGGGGCTTAGGGAATTTCTCATATGTCACAAAACGGTTCAAGCTTCTGTTCAGATATGATGCTCCGAAATCAACTTCTGTCACCTTAGTGATACATTTTGGGATAGCACCTACAGTTTAAAGCAGAAATTGGGGCACTTTTGAAATTTTCATTTTTGACCAATATCGACAGGTCCGGGGCTTAGGGAATTTCTCATATGCACACAAAACGGTTGAAGCTCCTGTTCAAATATGATGCTCCGAAATCAACTCCTGTCACCTTAGTGATACATTTTGGGATAGCACCTAAAGTTTAAAGCAGAAATTGGGGCACTTTTGAAATTTTCATTTTTGACCAAAATCGACAGGTCCGGGGCTTAGGGAATTTCTCATATGCCACAAAACGGTTCAAGCTCCTGTTCAAAAAAGATGCTCCAAAATCAACTTCTGTCACCTTAGTGATACATTTTGGGATAGTACCTTAAGTTTAATGCAGAAATTGGGGCACTTTTGAAATTTTCATTTTTGACCAAAATCGACAGGTTCGGGGCTTAGGGAATTTCTCATATGCCACAAAACGGTTGAAGCTCCTGTTCAAAAATGATGCTCCAAAATCAACTTCTGTCACCTTAGTGATACATTTTGGGATAGCACCTAAAGTTTAAAGCAGAAATTGGGGCACTTTTGAAATTTTCATTTTTGACCAATATCGACAGGTCTGGGGCTTAGAGAATTTCTCATATGCCACAAAACGGTTGAAGCTCCTGTTCAAAAATGATGCTCCGAAATCAACTTCTGTCACCTTAGTGATACATTTTGGGATAGCACCTAAAGTTTAAAGCAGAAATTGGGGCACTTTTGAAATTTTCATTTTTGACCAAAATCGACAGGTCCGGGGCTTAGGGAATTTCTCATATGTCACAAAACGGTTGAAGCTCCTGTTCAAAAATGATGCTCCAACATCAACTTCTGTCACCTTAGTGATACATTTTGGGATAGCACCTAAAGTTTAAAGCAGAAATTGGGGCACTTTTGAAATTTTCATTTTTGACCAAAATCGACAGGTCCGGGGCTTAGGGAATTTCTCATATGCCACAAAACGGTTGAAGCTCCTGTTCAACAATGATGCTCCGAAATCAACTTCTGTCACCTTAGTGATACATTTTGGGACAGCACCTAAAGTTTAAAGCAGAAATTGGGGCACTTTTTAAATTTTCATTTTTGACCAAAATCGACAGGTCCGGGGCTTAGGGAATTTCTCATATGCCACAAAACGGTTGAAGCTCCTGTTCAAAAATGATGCTCCGAAATCAACTTCTGTCACCTTAGTGATACATTTTGGGATAGCACCTAAAGTTTAAAGCAGAAATTGGGGCACTTTTGAAATTTTCATTTTTGACCAAAATCGACAGGTCCGGGGCTTAGGGAATTTCTCATATGTCACAAAACGGTTGAAGCTCCTGTTCAAAAATGATGCTCCAAAATCAACTTCTGTCACCTTAGTGATACATTTTGGGATAGCACCTAAAGTTTAAAGCAGAAATTGGGGCACTTTTGAAATTTTCATTTTTGACCAAAATCGACAGGTCCGGGGCTTAGGGAATTTCTCATATGTCACAAAACGGTTCAAGCTTCTGTTCAAATATGATGCTCCGAAATCAACTTCTGTCACCTTAGTGATACATTTTGGGATAGCACCTACAGTTTAAAGCAGAAATTGGGGCACTTTTGAAATTTTCATTTTTGACCAAAATCGACAGGTCCGGGGCTTAGGGAATTTCTCATATGCCACAAAACGGTTGAAGCTCCTGTTCAACAATGATGCTCCGAAATCAACTTCTGTCACCTTAGTGATACATTTTGGGATAGCACCTAAAGTTTAAAGCAGAAATTGGGGCACTTTTGAAATTTTCATTTTTGACCAAAATCGACAGGTCCGGGGCTTAGGGAATTTCTCATATGTCACAAAACGGTTGAAGCTCCTGTTCAAAAATGATGCTCCAAAATCAACTTCTGTCACCTTATTGATACATTTTGGGATAGCACCTAAAGTTTAAAGCAGAAATTGGGGCACTTTTGAAATTTTCATTTTTGACCAAAATCGACAGGTCCGGGGCTTAGGGAATTTCTCATATGTCACAAAACGGTTCAAGCTTCTGTTCAAATATGATGCTCCGAAATCAACTTCTGTCACCTTAGTGATACATTTTGGGAAAGCACCTACAGTTTAAAGCAGAAATTGGGGCACTTTTGAAATTTTCATTTTTGACCAATATCGACAGGTCCGGGGCTTAGGGAATTTCTCATATGCACACAAAACGGTTGAAGCTCCTGTTCAAATATGATGCTCCGAAATCAACTTCTGTCACCTTAGTGATACATTTTGGGATAGCACCTAAAGTTTAAAGCAGAAATTGGGGCACTTTTGAAATTTTCATTTTTGACCAAAATCGACAGGTCCGGGGCTTAGGGAATTTCTCATATGCCACAAAACGGTTGAAGCTTCTGTTCACAAATGATGCTCCGAAATCAACTTCTGTCACCTTAGTGATACATTTTGGGATAGCACCTACAGTTTAAAGCAGAAATTGGGGCACTTTTGAAATTTTCATTTTTGACCAAAATCGACAGGTCCGGGCCTTAGGGATTTTCTCATATGCCACAAAACGGTTGAAGCTTCTGTTCACAAATGATGCTCCGAAATCAACTTCTGTCACCTTAGTGATACATTTTGGGATAGCACCTACAGTTTAAAGCAGAAATTGGGGCACTTTCGAAATTTTCATTTTTGACCAAAATCGACAGGTCTGGGCCTTAGGGATTTTCTCATATGCCACAAAACGGTTGAAGCTTCTGTTCAAAAATGATACTCCGAAATCAACTTCTGTCACCTTAGTGATACATTTTGGGATAGTACCTTAAGTTTAAAGCAGAAATTGAGGCACTTTTGAAATTTTCATTTTTGACCAAAATAGACAGGTCCTGGGCTTAGGGAATTTCTCATATGTCACAAAACGGTTCAAGCTTCTGTTCAAATATGATGCTCCGAAATCAACTTCTGTCACCTTAGTGATACATTTTGGGATAGCACCTAAAGTTTAAAGCAGAAATTGGGGCACTTTTGAAATTTTCATTTTTGACCAAAATCGACAGGTCCGGGGCTTAGGGAATTTCTCATATGCCACAAAACGGTTGAAGCTCCTGTTCAAAAATGATGCTCCGAAATCAACTTCTGTCACCTTAGTGATACATTTTGGGATATTACCTTAAGTTTAAAGCAGAAATTGGGGCACTTTTGAAATTTTCATTTTTGACCAAAATCAACAGGTCCGGGGCTTAGGGAATTTCTCATATGCCACAAAACGGTTGAAGCTCCTGTTCAAAAATGATGCTCCGAAATCAACTTCTGTCACCTTAGTGATACATTTTGGGATAGCACCTAAAGTTTAAAGCAGAAATTGGGGCACTTTTGAAATTTTCATTTTTGACCAAAATCGACAGGTCCGGGGCTTAGGTATTTTCTCATATGCCACAAAACGGTTGAAGCTTCTGTTCAAAAATGATGCTCCGAAATCAACTTCTGTCACCTTAGTGATACATTTTGGGACAGCACCTAAAGTTTAAAGCAGAAATTGGGGCACTTTTGAAATTTTCATTTTTGACCAAAATCGACAGGTCCGGGGCTTAGGGAATTTCTCATATGCCACAAATCGGTTGAAGCTTCTGTTCAAAAATTATGCTCCTAATTCAACTTCTGTCACCTTAGTGATACATTTTGGGATAGCACCTACAGTTTAAAGCAGAAAATTGGGCACTTTTGAAATTTTCATTTTTGACCAAAATCGACAGGTCCGGGCCTTAGGGATTTTCCCATATGCCACAAAACGGTTGAAGCTCCTGTTCAAAAATGATGCTCCGAAATCAACTTCTGTCACCTTAGTGATACATTTTGGGATAGCACCTACAGTTTAAAGCAGAAAATTGGGCACTTTTGAAATTTTCATTTTTGACCAATATCGACAGGTCCGGGGCTTAGGAAATTTCTCATATGCCAAAAAACGGTTGAAGCTTCTGTTCAAAAATGATGCTCCGAAATCAACTTCTGTCACCTTAGTGATACATTTTGGGATAGTACCTAAAGTTTAAAGCAGAAATTGGGGCACTTTCAAAATTTTCATTTTTGACCAAAATCGACAGGTCCGGGCCTTAGGGATTTTCTCATATGCCACAAAACGGTTGAAGCTCCTGTTCAAAAATGATGCTCCGAAATCAACTTCTGTCACCTTATTGATACATTTTGGGATAGCACCTAAAGTTTAAAGCAGAAATTGGGGCACTTTTGAAATTTTCATTTTTGACCAAAATCGACAGGTCCGGGGCTTAGGGAATTTCTCATATGTCACAAAACGGTTCAAGCTTCTGTTCAAATATGATGCTCCGAAATCAACTTCTGTCACCTTAGTGATACATTTTGGGAAAGCACCTACAGTTTAAAGCAGAAATTGGGGCACTTTTGAAATTTTCATTTTTGACCAATATCGACAGGTCCGGGGCTTAGGGAATTTCTCATATGCACACAAAACGGTTGAAGCTCCTGTTCAAATATGATGCTCCGAAATCAACTTCTGTCACCTTAGTGATACATTTTGGGATAGCACCTAAAGTTTAAAGCAGAAATTGGGGCACTTTTGAAATTTTCATTTTTGACCAAAATCGACAGGTCCGGGGCTTAGGGAATTTCTCATATGCCACAAAAACGGTTGAAGCTTCTGTTCACAAATGATGCTCCGAAATCAACTTCTGTCACCTTAGTGATACATTTTGGGATAGCACCTACAGTTTAAAGCAGAAATTGGGGCACTTTTGAAATTTTCATTTTTGACCAAAATCGACAGGTCCGGGCCTTAGGGATTTTCTCATATGCCACAAAACGGTTGAAGCTTCTGTTCACAAATGATGCTCCGAAATCAACTTCTGTCACCTTAGTGATACATTTTGGGATAGCACCTACAGTTTAAAGCAGAAATTGGGGCACTTTCGAAATTTTCATTTTTGACCAAAATCGACAGGTCTGGGCCTTAGGGATTTTCTCATATGCCACAAAACGGTTGAAGCTTCTGTTCAAAAATGATACTCCGAAATCAACTTCTGTCACCTTAGTGATACATTTTGGGATAGTACCTTAAGTTTAAAGCAGAAATTGAGGCACTTTTGAAATTTTCATTTTTGACCAAAATAGACAGGTCCGGGGCTTAGGGAATTTCTCATATGTCACAAAACGGTTCAAGCTTCTGTTCAAATATGATGCTCCGAAATCAACTTCTGTCACCTTAGTGATACATTTTGGGATAGCACCTAAAGTTTAAAGCAGAAATTGGGGCACTTTTGAAATTTTCATTTTTGACCAAAATCGACAGGTCCGGGGCTTAGGGAATTTCTCATATGCCACAAAACGGTTGAAGCTCCTGTTCAAAAATGATGCTCCGAAATCAACTTCTGTCACCTTAGTGATACATTTTGGGATATTACCTTAAGTTTAAAGCAGAAATTGGGGCACTTTTGAAATTTTCATTTTTGACCAAAATCAACAGGTCCGGGGCTTAGGGAATTTCTCATATGCCACAAAACGGTTGAAGCTCCTGTTCAAAAATGATGCTCCGAAATCAACTTCTGTCACCTTAGTGATACATTTTGGGATAGCACCTAAAGTTTAAAGCAGAAATTGGGGCACTTTTGAAATTTTCATTTTTGACCAAAATCGACAGGTCCGGGGCTTAGGTATTTTCTCATATGCCACAAAACGGTTGAAGCTTCTGTTCAAAAATGATGCTCCGAAATCAACTTCTGTCACCTTAGTGATACATTTTGGGACAGCACCTAAAGTTTAAAGCAGAAATTGGGGCACTTTTGAAATTTTCATTTTTGACCAAAATCGACAGGTCCGGGGCTTAGGGAATTTCTCATATGCCACAAAACGGTTGAAGCTCCTGTTCAAAAATGATGCTCCGAAATCAACTTCTGTCACCTTAGTGATACATTTTGGGATAGCACCTAAAGTTTAAAGCAGAAATTGGGGCACTTTTGAAATTTTCATTTTTGACCAAAATCGACAGGTCCGGGGCTTAGGGAATTTCTCATATGTCACAAAACGGTTCAAGCTTCTGTTCAGATATGATGCTCCGAAATCAACTTCTGTCACCTTAGTGATACATTTTGGGATAGCACCTACAGTTTAAAGCAGAAATTGGGGCACTTTTGAAATTTTCATTTTTGACCAATATCGACAGGTCCGGGGCTTAGGGAATTTCTCATATGCACACAAAACGGTTGAAGCTCCTGTTCAAATATGATGCTCCGAAATCAACTCCTGTCACCTTAGTGATACATTTTGGGATAGCACCTAAAGTTTAAAGCAGAAATTGGGGCACTTTTGAAATTTTCATTTTTGACCAAAATCGACAGGTCCGGGGCTTAGGGAATTTCTCATATGCCACAAAACGGTTCAAGCTCCTGTTCAAAAAAGATGCTCCAAAATCAACTTCTGTCACCTTAGTGATACATTTTGGGATAGTACCTTAAGTTTAAAGCAGAAATTGGGGCACTTTTGAAATTTTCATTTTTGACCAAAATCGACAGGTTCGGGGCTTAGGGAATTTCTCATATGCCACAAAACGGTTGAAGCTCCTGTTCAAAAATGATGCTCCAAAATCAACTTCTGTCACCTTAGTGATACATTTTGGGATAGTACCTTAAGTTTAAAGCAGAAATTGGGGCACTTTTGAAATTTTCATTTTTGACCAAAATCGACAGGTCCGGGGCTTAGGGAATTTCTCATATGCCACAAAACGGTTGAAGCTTCTGTTCACAAATGATGCTCCGAAATCAACTTCTGTCACCTTAGTGATACATTTTGGGATAGCACCTACAGTTTAAAGCAGAAATTGGGGCACTTTTGAAATTTTCATTTTTGACCAAAATCGACAGGTCCGGGCCTTAGGGATTTTCTCATATGCCACAAAACGGTTGAAGCTTCTGTTCACAAATGATGCTCCGAAATCAACTTCTGTCACCTTAGTGATACATTTTGGGATAGCACCAACAGTTTAAAGCAGAAATTGGGGCACTTTTGAAATTTTCATTTTTGACCAAAATCGACAGGTCCGGGGCTTAGGTATTTTCTCATATGCCACAAAATGGTTGAAGCTTCTGTTCAAAAATGATGCTCCGAAATCAACTTCTGTCACCTTAGTGATACATTTTGGGACAGCACCTAAAGTTTAAAGCAGAAATTGGGGCACTTTTGAAATTTTCATTTTTGACCAAAATCGACAGGTCCGGGGCTTAGGGAATTTCTCATATGCCACAAAACGGTTGAAGCTCCTGTTCAAAAATGATGCTCCGAAATCAACTTCTGTCACCTTAGTGATACATTTTGGGATAGCACCTAAAGTTTAAAGCAGAAATTGGGGCACTTTTGAAATTTTCATTTTTGACCAAAATCGACAGGTCCGGGGCTTAGGGAATTTCTCATATGTCACAAAACGGTTCAAGCTTCTGTTCAGATATGATGCTCCGAAATCAACTTCTGTCACCTTAGTGATACATTTTGGGATAGCACCTACAGTTTAAAGCAGAAATTGGGGCACTTTTGAAATTTTCATTTTTGACCAATATCGACAGGTCCGGGGCTTAGGGAATTTCTCATATGCACACAAAACGGTTGAAGCTCCTGTTCAAATATGATGCTCCGAAATCAACTCCTGTCACCTTAGTGATACATTTTGGGATAGCACCTAAAGTTTAAAGCAGAAATTGGGGCACTTTTGAAATTTTCATTTTTGACCAAAATCGACAGGTCCGGGGCTTAGGGAATTTCTCATATGCCACAAAACGGTTCAAGCTCCTGTTCAAAAAAGATGCTCCAAAATCAACTTCTGTCACCTTAGTGATACATTTTGGGATAGTACCTTAAGTTTAATGCAGAAATTGGGGCACTTTTGAAATTTTCATTTTTGACCAAAATCGACAGGTTCGGGGCTTAGGGAATTTCTCATATGCCACAAAACGGTTGAAGCTCCTGTTCAAAAATGATGCTCCAAAATCAACTTCTGTCACCTTAGTGATACATTTTGGGATAGCACCTAAAGTTTAAAGCAGAAATTGGGGCACTTTTGAAATTTTCATTTTTGACCAATATCGACAGGTCTGGGGCTTAGAGAATTTCTCATATGCCACAAAACGGTTGAAGCTCCTGTTCAAAAATGATGCTCCGAAATCAACTTCTGTCACCTTAGTGATACATTTTGGGATAGCACCTAAAGTTTAAAGCAGAAATTGGGGCACTTTTGAAATTTTCATTTTTGACCAAAATCGACAGGTCCGGGGCTTAGGGAATTTCTCATATGTCACAAAACGGTTGAAGCTCCTGTTCAAAAATGATGCTCCAACATCAACTTCTGTCACCTTAGTGATACATTTTGGGATAGCACCTAAAGTTTAAAGCAGAAATTGGGGCACTTTTGAAATTTTCATTTTTGACCAAAATCGACAGGTCCGGGGCTTAGGGAATTTCTCATATGCCACAAAACGGTTGAAGCTCCTGTTCAACAATGATGCTCCGAAATCAACTTCTGTCACCTTAGTGATACATTTTGGGACAGCACCTAAAGTTTAAAGCAGAAATTGGGGCACTTTTTAAATTTTCATTTTTGACCAAAATCGACAGGTCCGGGGCTTAGGGAATTTCTCATATGCCACAAAACGGTTGAAGCTCCTGTTCAAAAATGATGCTCCGAAATCAACTTCTGTCACCTTAGTGATACATTTTGGGATAGCACCTAAAGTTTAAAGCAGAAATTGGGGCACTTTTGAAATTTTCATTTTTGACCAAAATCGACAGGTCCGGGGCTTAGGGAATTTCTCATATGTCACAAAACGGTTGAAGCTCCTGTTCAAAAATGATGCTCCAAAATCAACTTCTGTCACCTTAGTGATACATTTTGGGATAGCACCTAAAGTTTAAAGCAGAAATTGGGGCACTTTTGAAATTTTCATTTTTGACCAAAATCGACAGGTCCGGGGCTTAGGGAATTTCTCATATGTCACAAAACGGTTCAAGCTTCTGTTCAAATATGATGCTCCGAAATCAACTTCTGTCACCTTAGTGATACATTTTGGGATAGCACCTACAGTTTAAAGCAGAAATTGGGGCACTTTTGATATTTTCATTTTTGACCAATATCGACAGGTCCGGGGCTTAGGGAATTTCTCATATGCACACAAAACGGTTGAAGCTCCTGTTCAAATATGATGCTCCGAAATCAACTTCTGTCACCTTAGTGATACATTTTGGGATAGCACCTAAAGATTAAAGCAGAAATTGGGGCACTTTTGAAATTTTCATTTTTGACCAAAATCGACAGGTCCGGGGCTTAGGGAATTTCTCATATGCCACAAAACGGTTGAAGCTTCTGTTCACAAATGATGCTCCGAAATCAACTTCTGTCACCTTAGTGATACATTTTGGGATAGCACCTACAGTTTAAAGCAGAAATTGGGGCACTTTTGAAATTTTCATTTTTGACCAAAATCGACAGGTCCGGGCCTTAGGGATTTTCTCATATGCCACAAAACGGTTGAAGCTTCTGTTCACAAATGATGCTCCGAAATCAACTTCTGTCACCTTAGTGATACATTTTGGGATAGCACCTACAGTTTAAAGCAGAAATTGGGGCACTTTCGAAATTTTCATTTTTGACCAAAATCGACAGGTCTGGGCCTTAGGGATTTTCTCATATGCCACAAAACGGTTGAAGCTTCTGTTCAAAAATGATGCTCCGAAATCAACTTCTGTCACCTTAGTGATACATTTTGGGATAGTACCTTAAGTTTAAAGCAGAAATTGGGGCACTTTTGAAATTTTCATTTTTGACCAAAATAGACAGGTCCGGGGCTTAGGAAATTTCTCATATGTCACAAAACGGTTCAAGCTTCTGTTCAAATATGATGCTCCGAAATCAACTTCTGTCACCTTAGTGATACATTTTGGGATAGCACCTAAAGTTTAAAGCAGAAATTGGGGCACTTTTTAAATTTTCATTTTTGACCAAAATCGACAGGTCCGGGGCTTAGGGAATTTCTCATATGCCACAAAACGGTTGAAGCTCCTGTTCAAAAATGATGCTCCGAAATCAACTTCTGTCACCTTAGTGATACATTTTGGGATAGCACCTAAAGTTTAAAGCAGAAATTGGGGCACTTTTGAAATTTTCATTTTTGACCAAAATAGACAGGTCCGGGGCTTAGGGAATTTATCATATGCCACAAAACGGTTGAAGCTTCGGTTCAAAAATGATGCTCCGAAATCAACTTCTGTCACCTTAGTGATACATTTTGGGATAGTACCTAAAGTGTAAAGCAGAAATTGGGGCACTTTTGAAATTTTCATTTTTGACCAAAATCGACAGGTCCGGGGCTTAGGGAATTTCTCATATGCCACAAAACGGTTGAAGCTCCTGTTCAAAAATGATGCTCCGAAATCAACTTCTGTCACCTTAGTGATACATTTTGGGATATTACCTTAAGTTTAAAGCAGAAATTGGGGCACTTTTGAAATTTTCATTTTTGACCAAAATCAACAGGTCCGGGGCTTAGGGAATTTCTCATATGCCACAAAACGGTTGAAGCTCCTGTTCAAAAATGATGCTCCGAAATCAACTTCTGTCACCTTAGTGATACATTTTGGGATAGCACCTAAAGTTTAAAGCAGAAATTGGGGCACTTTTGAAATTTTCATTTTTGACCAAAATCGACAGGTCCGGGGCTTAGGTATTTTCTCATATGCCACAAAACGGTTGAAGCTTCTGTTCAAAAATGATGCTCCGAAATCAACTTCTGTCACCTTAGTGATACATTTTGGGACAGCACCTAAAGTTTAAAGCAGAAATTGGGGCACTTTTGAAATTTTCATTTTTGACCAAAATCGACAGGTCCGGGGCTTAGGGAATTTCTCATATGCCACAAAACGGTTGAAGCTCCTGTTCAAAAATGATGCTCCGAAATCAACTTCTGTCACCTTAGTGATACATTTTGGGATAGCACCTAAAGTTTAAAGCAGAAATTGGGGCACTTTTGAAATTTTCATTTTTGACCAAAATCGACAGGTCCGGGGCTTAGGGAATTTCTCATATGTCACAAAACGGTTGAAGCTCCTGTTCAAAAATGATGCTCCAAAATCAACTTCTGTCACCTTAGTGATACATTTTGGGATAGCACCTAAAGTTTAAAGCAGAAATTGGGGCACTTTTGAAATTTTCATTTTTGACCAAGATCGACAGGTCCGGGGCTTAGGGAATTTCTCATATGTCACAAAACGGTTCAAGCTTCTGTTCAAATATGATGCTCCGAAATCAACTTCTGTCACCTTAGTGATACATTTTGGGATAGCACCTACAGTTTAAAGCAGAAATTGGGGCACTTTTTAAATTTTCATTTTTGACCAATATCGACAGGTCCGGGGCTTAGGGAATTTCTCATATGTACACAAAACGGTTGAAGCTCCTGTTCAAAAATGATGCTCCGAAATCAACTTCTGTCACCTTAGTGATACATTTTGGGATAGCACCTAAAGTTTAAAGCAGAAATTGGGGCACTTTTGAAATTTTCATTTTTGACCAAAATAGGTCCGGGGCTTAGGGAATTTCTCATATGCCACAAAACGGTTGAAGCTTCGGTTCAAAAATGATGCTCCGAAATCAACTTCTGTCACCTTAGTGATACATTTTGGGATAGTACCTAAAGTGTAAAGCTGAAATTGGGGCACTTTTGAAATTTTCATTTTTGACCAAAATCGACAGGTCCGGGGCTTAGGGAATTTCTCATATGCCACAAAATGGTTGAAGCTCCTGTTCAAAAATGATGCTCCGAAATCAACTTCTGTCACCTTAGTGATACATTTTGGGATAGTACCTTAAGTTTAAAGCAGAAATTGGGGCACTTTTGAAATTTTCATTTTTGACCAAAATCAACAGGTCCGGGGCTTAGGGAATTTCTCATATGCCACAAAACGGTTGAAGCTCCTGTTCAACAATGATGCTCCGAAATCAACTTCTGTCACCTTAGTGATACATTTTGGGACAGCACCTAAAGTTTAAAGCAGAAATTGGGGCACTTTTGAAATTTTCATTTTTGACCAAAATCGACAGGTCCGGAGCTTAGGGAATTTCTCATATGCCACAAAACGGTTGAAGCTCCTGTTCAAAAATGATGCTCCAAAATCAACTTCTGTCACCTTAGTGATACATTTTGGGATAGCACCTAAAGTTTAAAGCAGAAATTGGGGCACTTTTGAAATTTTCATTTTTGACCAATATCGACAGGTCCGGGGCTTAGAGAATTTCTCATATGCCACAAAACGGTTGAAGCTCCTGTTCAAATATGATGCTCCGAAATCAACTTCTGTCACCTTAGTGATACATTTTGGGATAGCACCTACAGTTTAAAGCAGGAATTGGGGCACTTTTGAAATTTTCATTTTTGACCAAAATCGACAGGTCCGGGGCTTAGGGAATTTCTCATATGCCACAAAACGGTTGAAGCTCCTGTTCAACAATGATGCTCCGAAATCAACTTCTGTCACCTTAGTGATACATTTTGGGATAGCACCTAAAGTTTAAAGCAGAAATTGGGGCACTTTTGAAATTTTCATTTTTGACCAAAATAGACAGGTCCGGGGCTTAGGGAATTTATCATATGCCACAAAACGGTTGAAGCTTCGGTTCAAAAATGATGCTCCGAAATCAACTTCTGTCACCTTAGTGATACATTTTGGGATAGTACCTAAAGTGTAAAGCAGAAATTGGGGCACTTTTGAAATTTTCATTTTTGACCAAAATCGACAGGTCCGGGGCTTAGGGAATTTCTCATATGCCACAAAACGGTTGAAGCTCCTGTTCAAAAATGATGCTCCGAAATCAACTTCTGTCACCTTAGTGATACATTTTGGGATAGTACCTTAAGTTTAAAGCAGAAATTGGGGCACTTTTGAAATTTTCATTTTTGACCAAAATCGACAGGTCCGGGGCTTAGGGAATTTCTCATATGCCACAAAATGGTTGAAGCTTCTGTTCAAAAATGATGCTCCGAAATCAACTTCTGTCACCTTAGTGATACATTTTGGGATAGCACCTACAGTTTAAAGCAGAAATTGGGGCACTTTCGAAATTTTCATTTTTGACCAAAATCGACAGGTCTGGGCCTAAGGGATTTTCTCATATGCCACAAAACGGTTGAAGCTTCTGTTCACAAATGATGCTCCTAAATCAACTTCTGTCACCTTAGTGATACATTTTGGGATAGTACCTAAAGTTTAAAGCAGAAATTGGGGCACTTTTGAAATTTTCATTTTTGACCAAAATCGACAGGTCCGGGGCTTAGGGAATTTCTCATATGCCACAAAACGGTTGAAGCTTCTGTTCAAAAATGATGCTCCGAAATCAACTTCTGTCACCTTAGTGATACATTTTGGGATAGTACCTTAAGTTTAAAGCAGAAATTGGGGCACTTTTGAAATTTTCATTTTTGACCAAAATAGACAGGTCCGGGGCTTAGGGAATTTCTCATATGTCACAAAACGGTTCAAGCTTCTGTTCAAATATGATGCTCCGAAATCAACTTCTGTCACCTTAGTGATACATTTTGGGATAGCACCTACAGTTTAAAGCAGAAATTGGGGCACTTTTGAAATTTTCATTTTTGACCAATATCGACAGGTCCGGGGCTTAGGGAATTTCTCATATGCACACAAAACGGTTGAAGCTCCTGTTCAAAAATGATGCTCCGAAATCAACTTCTGTCACCTTAGTGATACATTTTGGGATAGCACCTAAAGTTTAAAGCAGAAATTGGGGCACTTTTGAAATTTTCATTTTTGACCAAAATCAACAGGTCCGGGGCTTAGGGAATTTATCATATGCCACAAAACGGTTGAAGCTCCTGTTCAACAATGATGCTCCGAAATCAACTTCTGTCACCTTAGTGATACATTTTGGGACAGCACCTACAGTTTAAAGCAGAAATTGGGGCACTTTTGAAATTTTCATTTTTGACCAAAATCGACAGGTCCGGGGCTTAGAGAATTTCTCATATGTCACAAAACGGTTCAAGCTTCTGTTCAAATAAGATGCTCCGAAATCAACTTCTGTCACCTTAGTGATACATTTTGGGATAGCACCTACAGTTTAAAGCAGAAATTGGGGCACTTTTGAAATTTTCATTTTTGACCAATATCGACAGGTCCGGGGCTTAGGGAATTTCTCATATGCCACAAAACGGTTGAAGCTCCTGTTCAACAATGATGCTCCGAAATCAACTTCTGTCACCTTAGTGATACATTTTGGGACAGCACCTAAAGTTTAAAGCAGAAATTGGGGCACTTTTGAAATTTTCATTTTTGACCAAAATCGACAGGTCCGGGGCTTTGGGAATTTCTCATATGTCACAAAACGGTTCAAGCTTCTGTTCAAATATGATGCTCCGAAATCAACTTCTGTCACCTTAGTGATACATTTTGGGATAGCACCTACAGTTTAAAGCAGAAATTGGGGCACTTTTGAAATTTTCATTTTTGACCAATATCGACAGGTCCGGGGCTTAGGGAATTTCTCATATGCACACAAAACGGTTGAAGCTCCTGTTCAAAAATGATGCTCCCAAATCAACTTCTGTCACCTTAGTGATACATTTTGGGATAGCACCTAAAGTTTAAAGTAGAAATTGGGGCACTTTTGAAATTTTCATTTTTGACCAATATCGACAGGTCCGGGGCTTAGAGAATTTCTCATATGCCACAAAACGGTTGAAGCTCCTGTTCAAAAATGATGCTCCGAAATCAACTTCTGTCACCTTAGTGATACATTTTGGGATAGCACCTACAGTTTAAAGCAGACATTGGGGCACTTTTGAAATTTTCATTTTTGACCAAAATCGACAGGTCCGGGGCTTAGGGAATTTCTCATATGCCACAAAACGGTTGAAGCTCCTGTTCAACAATGATGCTCCGAAATCAACTTCTGTCACCTTAGTGATACATTTTGGGATAGCACCTAAAGTTTAAAGCAGAAATTGGGGCACTTTTGAAATTTTCATTTTTGACCAAAATAGACAGGTCCGGGGCTTAGGGAATTTATCATATGCCACAAAACGGTTGAAGCTTCGGTTCAAAAATGATGCTCCGAAATCAACTTCTGTCACCTTAGTGATACATTTTGGGATAGTACCTAAAGTGTAAAGCAGAAATTGGGGCACTTTTGAAATTTTCATTTTTGACCAAAATCGACAGGTCCGGGGCTTAGGGAATTTCTCATATGCCACAAAACGGTTGAAGCTCCTGTTCAAAAATGATGCTCCGAAATCAACTTCTGTCACCTTAGTGATACATTTTGGGATAGTACCTTAAGTTTAAAGCAGAAATTGGGGCACTTTTGAAATTTTCATTTTTGACCAAAATCGACAGGTCCGGGGCTTAGGGAATTTCTCATATGCCACAAAACGGTTGAAGCTTCTGTTCAAAAATGATGCTCCGAAATCAACTACTGTCACCTTAGTGATACATTTTGGGATAGCACCTACAGTTTAAAGCAGAAATTGGGGCACTTTCGAAATTTTCATTTTTGACCAAAATTGACAGGTCTGGGCCTTAGGGATTTTCTCATATGCCACAAAACGGTTGAAGCTTCTGTTCACAAATGATGCTCCTAAATCAACTTCTGTCACCTTAGTGATACATTTTGGGATAGTACCTAAAGTTTAAAGCAGAAATTGGGGCACTTTTGAAATTTTCATTTTTGACCAAAATCGACAGGTCCGGGGCTTAGGGAATTTCTCATATGCCACAAAACGGTTGAAGCTTCTGTTTAAAAATGATGCTCCGAAATCAACTTCTGTCACCTTAGTGATACATTTTGGGATAGTACCTTAAGTTTAAAGCAGAAATTGGGGCACTTTTGAAATTTTCATTTTTGACCAAAATCGACAGGTCCGGGGCTTAGGGAATTTCTCATATGCCACAAAACGGTTGAAGCTTCTGTTCAAAAATGATGCTCCGAAATCAACTTCTGTCACCTTAGTGATACATTTTGGGATAGCACCTACAGTTTAAAGCAGAAATTGGGGCACTTTCGAAATTTTCATTTTTGACCAAAATTGACAGGTCTGGGCCTTAGGGATTTTCTCATATGCCACAAAACGGTTGAAGCTTCTGTTCACAAATGATGCTCCTAAATCAACTTCTGTCACCTTAGTGATACATTTTGGGATAGTACCTAAAGTTTAAAGCAGAAATTGGGGCACTTTTGAAATTTTCATTTTTGACCAAAATCGACAGGTCCGGGGCTTAGGGAATTTCTCATATGCCACAAAACGGTTGAAGCTTCTGTTCAAAAATGATGCTCCGAAATCAACTTCTGTCACCTTAGTGATACATTTTGGGATAGTACCTTAAGTTTAAAGCAGAAATTGGGGCACTTTTGAAATTTTCATTTTTGACCAAAATAGACAGGTCCGGGGCTTAGGGAATTTCTCATATGTCACAAAACGGTTCAAGCTTCTGTTCAAATATGATGCTCCGAAATCAACTTCTGTCACCTTAGTGATACATTTTGGGATAGCACCTACAGTTTAAAGCAGAAATTGGGGCACTTTTGAAATTTTCATTTTTGACCAATATCGACAGGTCTGGGGCTTAGGGAATTTCTCATATGCACACAAAACGGTTGAAGCTCCTGTTCAAAAATGATGCTCCGAAATCAACTTCTGTCACCTTAGTGATACATTTTGGGATAGCACCTAAAGTTTAAAGCAGAAATTGGGGCACTTTTGAAATTTTCATTTTTGACCAAAATCGACAGGTCCGGGGCTTAGAGAATTTCTCATATGCCACAAAACGGTTGAAGCTCCTGTTCAAAAATGATGCTCCGAAATCAACTTCTGTCACCTTAGTGATACATTTTGGGATAGCACCTAAAGTTTAAAGCAGAAATTGGGGCACTTTTGAAATTTTCATTTTTGACCAAAATCGACAGGTCCGGGGCTTAGGGAATTTCTCATATGTCACAAAACGGTTCAAGCTTCTGTTCAAATAAGATGCTCCGAAATCAACTTCTGTCACCTTAGTGATACATTTTGGGATAGCACCTACAGTTTAAAGCAGAAATTGGGGCACTTTTGAAATTTTCATTTTTGACCAATATCGACAGGTCCGGGGCTTAGGGAATTTCTCATATGCCACAAAACGGTTGAAGCTCCTGTTCAACAATGATGCTCCGAAATCAACTTCTGTCACCTTAGTGATACATTTTGGGACAGCACCTAAAGTTTAAAGCAGAAATTGGGGCACTTTTGAAATTTTCATTTTTGACCAAAATCGACAGGTCCGGGGCTTAGGGAATTTCTCATATGTCACAAAACGGTTCAAGCTTCTGTTCAAATATGATGCTCCGAAATCAACTTCTGTCACCTTAGTGATACATTTTGGGATAGCACCTACAGTTTAAAGCAGAAATTGGGGCACTTTTGAAATTTTCATTTTTGACCAATATCGACAGGTCCGGGGCTTAGGGAATTTCTCATATGCACACAAAACGGTTGAAGCTCCTGTTCAAAAATGATGCTCCCAAATCAACTTCTGTCACCTTAGTGATACATTTTGGGATAGCACCTAAAGTTTAAAGTAGAAATTGGGGCACTTTTGAAATTTTCATTTTTGACCAAAATCGACAGGTCCGGGGCTTAGGGAATTTCTCATATGTCACAAAACGGTTGAAGCTCCTGTTCAACAATGATGCTCCGAAATCAACTTCTGTCACCTTAGTGATACATTTTGGGACAGCACCTAAAGTTTAAAGCAGAAATTGGGGCACTTTTGAAATTTTCATTTTTGACCAAAATCGACAGGTCCGGAGCTTAGGGAATTTCTCATATGCCACAAAACGGTTGAAGCTCCTGTTCAAAAATGATGCTCCGAAATCAACTTCTGTCACCTTAGTGATACATTTTGGGATAGCACCTAAAGTTTAAAGCAGAAATTGGGGCACTTTTGAAATTTTCATTTTTGACCAATATCGACAGGTCCGGGGCTTAGAGAATTTCTCATATGCCACAAAACGGTTGAAGCTCCTGTTCAAAAATGATGCTCCGAAATCAACTTCTGTCACCTTAGTGATACATTTTGGGATAGCACCTACAGTTTAAAGCAGACATTGGGGCACTTTTGAAATTTTCATTTTTGACCAAAATCGACAGGTCCGGGGCTTAGGGAATTTCTCATATGCCACAAAACGGTTGAAGCTCCTGTTCAACAATGATGCTCCGAAATCAACTTCTGTCACCTTAGTGATACATTTTGGGATAGCACCTAAAGTTTAAAGCAGAAATTGGGGCACTTTTGAAATTTTCATTTTTGACCAAAATAGACAGGTCCGGGGCTTAGGGAATTTATCATATGCCACAAAACGGTTGAAGCTTCGGTTCAAAAATGATGCTCCGAAATCAACTTCTGTCACCTTAGTGATACATTTTGGGATAGTACCTAAAGTGTAAAGCAGAAATTGGGGCACTTTTGAAATTTTCATTTTTGACCAAAATCGACAGGTCCGGGGCTTAGGGAATTTCTCATATGCCACAAAACGGTTGAAGCTCCTGTTCAAAAATGATGCTCCGAAATCAACTTCTGTCACCTTAGTGATACATTTTGGGATAGTACCTTAAGTTTAAAGCAGAAATTGGGGCACTTTTGAAATTTTCATTTTTGACCAAAATCGACAGGTCCGGGGCTTAGGGAATTTCTCATATGCCACAAAACGGTTGAAGCTTCTGTTCAAAAATGATGCTCCGAAATCAACTTCTGTCACCTTAGTGATACATTTTGGGATAGCACCTACAGTTTAAAGCAGAAATTGGGGCACTTTCGAAATTTTCATTTTTGACCAAAATTGACAGGTCTGGGCCTTAGGGATTTTCTCATATGCCACAAAACGGTTGAAGCTTCTGTTCACAAATGATGCTCCTAAATCAACTTCTGTCACCTTAGTGATACATTTTGGGATAGTACCTAAAGTTTAAAGCAGAAATTGGGGCACTTTTGAAATTTTCATTTTTGACCAAAATCGACAGGTCCGGGGCTTAGGGAATTTCTCATATGCCACAAAACGGTTGAAGCTTCTGTTCAAAAATGATGCTCCGAAATCAACTTCTGTCACCTTAGTGATACATTTTGGGATAGTACCTTAAGTTTAAAGCAGAAATTGGGGCACTTTTGAAATTTTCATTTTTGACCAAAATCGACAGGTCCGGGGCTTAGGGAATTTCTCATATGCCACAAAACGGTTGAAGCTTCTGTTCAAAAATGATGCTCCGAAATCAACTTCTGTCACCTTAGTGATACATTTTGGGATAGCACCTACAGTTTAAAGCAGAAATTGGGGCACTTTCGAAATTTTCATTTTTGACCAAAATTGACAGGTCTGGGCCTTAGGGATTTTCTCATATGCCACAAAACGGTTGAAGCTTCTGTTCACAAATGATGCTCCTAAATCAACTTCTGTCACCTTAGTGATACATTTTGGGATAGTACCTAAAGTTTAAAGCAGAAATTGGGGCACTTTTGAAATTTTCATTTTTGACCAAAATCGACAGGTCCGGGGCTTAGGGAATTTCTCATATGCCACAAAACGGTTGAAGCTTCTGTTCAAAAATGATGCTCCGAAATCAACTTCTGTCACCTTAGTGATACATTTTGGGATAGTACCTTAAGTTTAAAGCAGAAATTGGGGCACTTTTGAAATTTTCATTTTTGACCAAAATAGACAGGTCCGGGGCTTAGGGAATTTCTCATATGTCACAAAACGGTTCAAGCTTCTGTTCAAATATGATGCTCCGAAATCAACTTCTGTCACCTTAGTGATACATTTTGGGATAGCACCTACAGTTTAAAGCAGAAATTGGGGCACTTTTGAAATTTTCATTTTTGACCAATATCGACAGGTCTGGGGCTTAGGGAATTTCTCATATGCACACAAAACGGTTGAAGCTCCTGTTCAAAAATGATGCTCCGAAATCAACTTCTGTCACCTTAGTGATACATTTTGGGATAGCACCTAAAGTTTAAAGCAGAAATTGGGGCACTTTTGAAATTTTCATTTTTGACCAAAATCAACAGGTCCGGGGCTTAGGGAATTTATCATATGCCACAAAACGGTTGAAGCTCCTGTTCAACAATGATGCTCCGAAATCAACTTCTGTCACCTTGGTGATACATTTTGGGACAGCACCTACAGTTTAAAGCAGAAATTGGGGCACTTTTGAAATTTTCATTTTTGACCAAAATCGACAGGTCCGGGGCTTAGAGAATTTCTCATATGCCACAAAACGGTTGAAGCTCCTGTTCAACAATGATGCTCCGAAATCAACTTCTGTCACCTTAGTGATACATTTTGGGACAGCACCTAAAGTTTAAAGCAGAAATTGGGGCACTTTTGAAATTTTCATTTTTGACCAAAATCGACAGGTCCGGGGCTTAGGGAATTTCTCATATGTCACAAAACGGTTCAAGCTTCTGTTCAAATATGATGCTCCGAAATCAACTTCTGTCACCTTAGTGATACATTTTGGGATAGCACCTACAGTTTAAAGCAGAAATTGGGGCACTTTTGACATTTTCATTTTTGACCAATATCGACAGGTCCGGGGCTTAGGGAATTTCTCATATGCACACAAAACGGTTGAAGCTCCTGTTCAAAAATGATGCTCCCAAATCAACTTCTGTCACCTTAGTGATACATTTTGGGATAGCACCTAAAGTTTAAAGTAGAAATTGGGGCACTTTTGAAATTTTCATTTTTGACCAAAATCGACAGGTCCGGGGCTTAGGGAATTTCTCATATGTCACAAAACGGTTGAAGCTCCTGTTCAACAATGATGCTCCGAAATCAACTTCTGTCACCTTAGTGATACATTTTGGGACAGCACCTAAAGTTTAAAGCAGAAATTGGGGCACTTTTGAAATTTTCATTTTTGACCAAAATCGACAGGTCCGGAGCTTAGGGAATTTCTCATATGCCACAAAACGGTTGAAGCTCCTGTTCAAAAATGATGCTCCGAAATCAACTTCTGTCACCTTAGTGATACATTTTGGGATAGCACCTAAAGTTTAAAGCAGAAATTGGGGCACTTTTGAAATTTTCATTTTTGACCAAAATCGACAGGTCCGGGGCTTAGGGAATTTCTCATATGCCACAAAACGGTTGAAGCTCCTGTTCAAAAATGATGCTCCGAAATCAACTTCTGTCACCTTAGTGATACATTTTGGGATAGCACCTAAAGTTTAAAGCAGAAATTGGGGCACTTTTGAAATTTTCATTTTTGACCAAAATCGACAGGTCCGGGGCTTAGGGAATTTCTCATATGTCACAAAACGGTTGAAGCTCCTGTTCAAAAATGATGCTCCAAAATCAACTTCTGTCACCTTAGTGATACATTTTGGGATAGCACCTACAGTTTAAAGCAGAAATTGGGGCACTTTTGAAATTTTCATTTTTGACCAAAATCGACAGGTCCGGGCCTTAGGGATTTTCTCATATGCCACAAAACGGTTGAAGCTTCTGTTCACAAATGATGCTCCTAAATCAACTTCTGTCACCTTAGTGATACATTTTGGGATAGCACCTACAGTTTAAAGCAGAAATTGAGGCACTTTCAAAATTTTCATTTTTGACCAAAATCGACAGGTCTGGGCCTTAGGGATTTTCTCATATGCCACAAAACGGTTGAAGCTTCTGTTCACAAATGATGCTCCTAAATCAACTTCTGTCACCTTAGTGATACATTTTGGGATAGTACCTAAAGTTTAAAGCAGAAATTGGGGCACTTTTGAAATTTTCATTTTTGACCAAAATCGACAGGTCCGGGGCTTAGGGAATTTCTCATATGCACACAAAACGGTTGAAGCTCCTGTTCAAAAATGATGCTCCGAAATCAACTTCTGTCACCTTAGTGATACATTTTGGGATAGCACCTAAAGTTTAAAGCAGAAATTGGGGCACTTTTGAAATTTTCATTTTTGACCAAAATCGACAGGTCCGGGGCTTAGGGAATTTCTCATATGCCACAAAACGGTTGAAGCTCCTGTTCAACAATGATGCTCCGAAATCAACTTCTGTCACCTTAGTGATACATTTTGGGACAGCACCTAAAGTTTAAAGCAGAAATTGGGGCATTTTTGAAATTTTCATTTTTGACCAAAATCGACAGGTCCGGGGCTTAGGGAATTTCTCATATGCCACAAAACGGTTGAAGCTCCTGTTCAAAAATGATGCTCCGAAATCAACTTCTGTCACCTTAGTGATACATTTTGGGATAGCACCTAAAGTTTAAAGCAGAAATTGGGGCACTTTTGAAATTTTCATTTTTGACCAAAATCGACAGGTCCGGGGCTTAGGGAATTTCTCATATGTCACAAAACGGTTGAAGCTCCTGTTCAAAAATGATGCTCCAAAATCAACTTCTGTCACCTTAGTGATATATTTTGAGATAGCAACTAAAGTTTAAAGCAGAAATTGGGGCACTTTTGAAATTTTCATTTTTGACCAAAATCGACAGGTCCGGGGCTTAGGGAATTTCTCATATGTCACAAAACGGTTCAAGCTTCTGTTCAAATATGATGCTCCGAAATCAACTTCTGTCACCTTAGTGATACATTTTGGGATAGCACCTAAAGTTTAAAGCAGAAATTGGGGCACTTTTGAAATTTTCATTTTTGACCAAAATCGACAGGTCCGGGGCTTAGGGAATTTCTCATATGCCACAAAACGGTTGAAGCTTCTGTTCAAAAATGATGCTCCGAAATCAACTTCTGTCACCTTAGTGATACATTTTGGGATAGCACCTACAGTTTAAAGCAGAAATTGGGGCACTTTTGAAATTTTCATTTTTGACCAAAATCGACAGGTCCGGGCCTTAGGGATTTTCTCATATGCCACAAAACGGTTGAAGCTTCTGTTCAAATATGATGCTCCGAAATCAACTTCTGTCACCTTAGTGATACATTTTGGGATAGCACCTACAGTTTAAAGCAGAAATTGGGGCACTTTTGAAATTTTCATTTTTGACCAATATCGACAGGTCCGGGGCTTAGGGAATTTCTCATATGCACACAAAACGGTTGAAGCTCCTGTTCAAATATGATGCTCCGAAATCAACTTCTGTCACCTTAGTGATACATTTTGGGATAGCACCTAAAGTTTAAAGCAGAAATTGGGGCACTTTTGAAATTTTCATTTTTGACCAAAATCGACAGGTCCGGGGCTTAGGGAATTTCTCATATGCCACAAAACGGTTGAAGCTTCTGTTCAAAAATGATGCTCCGAAATCAACTTCTGTCACCTTAGTGATACATTTTGGGATAGCACCTACAGTTTAAAGCAGAAATTGGGGCACTTTTGAAATTTTCATTTTTGACCAAAATCGACAGGTCCGGGGCTTAGGGAATTTCTCATATGTCACAAAACGGTTCAAGCTTCTGTTCAAATATGATGCTCCGAAATCAACTTCTGTCACCTTAGTGATACATTTTGGGATAGCACCTACAGTTTAAAGCAGAAATTGGGGCACTTTTGAAATTTTCATTTTTGACCAATATCGACAGGTCCGGGGCTTAGTGAATTTCTCATATGCACACAAAACGGTTGAATCTCCTGTTCAAAAATGATGCTCCGAAATCAACTTCTGTCACCTTAGTGATACATTTTGGGATAGCACCTAAAGTTTAAAGCAGAAATTGGGGCACTTTTGAAATTTTCATTTTTGACCAAAATCGACAGGTCCGGGGCTTAGGGAATTTCTCATATGTCACAAAACGGTTCAAGCTTCTGTTCAAATATGATGCTCCGAAATCAACTTCTGTCACCTTAGTGATACATTTTGGGATAGCACCTACAGTTTAAAGCAGAAATTGGGGCACTTTTGAAATTTTCATTTTTGACCAATATCGACAGGTCCGGGGCTTAGGGAATTTCTCATATGCCACAAAACGGTTGAAGCTCCTGTTCAACAATGATGCTCCGAAATCAACTTCTGTCACCTTAGTGATACATTTTGGGACAGCACCTAAAGTTTAAAGCAGAAATTGGGGCACTTTTGAAATTTTCATTTTTGACCAAAATCGACAGGTCCGGGGCTTAGGGAATTTCTCATATGTCACAAAACGGTTGAAGCTTCTGTTCAAATATGATGCTCCGAAATCAACTTCTGTCACCTCAGTGATACATTTTGGGATAGCACCTACAGTTTAAAGCAGAAATTGGGGCACTTTTGAAATTTTCATTTTTGACCAATATCGACAGGTCCGGGGCTTAGGGAATTTCTCATATGCACACAAAACGGTTGAAGCTCCTGTTCAAAAATGATGCTCCCAAATCAACTTCTGTCACCTTAGTGATACATTTTGGGATAGCACCTAAAGTTTAAAGCAGAAATTGGGGCACTTTTGAAATTTTCATTTGTGACCAAAATCGACAGGTCCGTGGCTTAGGGAATTTCTCATATGTCACAAAACGGTTGAAGCTCCTGTTCAACAATGATGCTCCGAAATCAACTTCTGTCACCTTAGTGATACATTTTGGGACAGCACCTAAAGTTTAAAGCAGAAATTGGGGCACTTTTGAAATTTTCATTTTTGACCAAAATCGACAGGTCCGGGGCTTAGGGAATTTCTCATATGCCACAAAACGGTTGAAGCTTCTGTTCAAAAATGATGCTCCGAAATCAACTTCTGTCACCTTAGTGATACATTTTGGGATAGCACCTACAGTTTAAAGCAGAAATTGGGGCACTTTTGAAATTTTCATTTTTGACCAAAATCGACAGGTCCGGGCCTTAGGGATTTTCTCATATGCCACAAAACGGTTGAAGCTTCTGTTCACAAATGATGCTCCTAAATCAACTTCTGTCACCTTAGTGATACATTTTGGGATAGCACCTACAGTTTAAAGCAGAAATTGAGGCACTTTCAAAATTTTCATTTTTGACCAAAATCGACAGGTCTGGGCCTTAGGGATTTTCTCATATGCCACAAAACGGTTGAAGCTTCTGTTTACAAATGATGCTCCTAAATCAACTTCTGTCACCTTAGTGATACATTTTGGGATAGTACCTAAAGTTTAAAGCAGAAATTGGGGCACTTTTGAAATTTTCATTTTTGACCAAAATCGACAGGTCCGGGGCTTAGGGAATTTCTCATATGCCACAAAACGGTTGAAGCTTCTGTTCAAAAATGATGCTCCGAAATCAACTTCTGTCACCTTAGTGATACATTTTGGGATAGTACCTTAAGTTTAAAGCAGAAATTGGGGCACTTTTGAAATTTTCATTTTTGACCAAAATCGACAGGTCCGGGGCTTAGGGAATTTCTCATATGCCACAAAACGGTTGAAGCTCCTGTTCAACAATGATGCTCCGAAATCAACTTCTGTCACCTTAGTGATACATTTTGGGATAGCACCTAAAGTTTAAAGCAGAAATTGGGGCACTTTTGAAATTTTCATTTTTGACCAAAATCGACAGGTCCGGGGCTTAGGTATTTTCTCATATGCCACAAAACGGTTGAAGCTTCTGTTCAAAAATGATGCTCCGAAATCAACTTCTGTCACCTTAGTGATACATTTTGGGACAGCACCTAAAGTTTAAAGCAGAAATTGGGGCACTTTTGAAATTTTCATTTTTGACCAAAATCGACAGGTCCGGGGCTTAGGGAATTTCTCATATGCCACAAAACGGTTGAAGCTTCTGTTCAAAAATGATGCTCCGAAATCAACTTCTTTCACCTTAGTGATACATTTTGGGACAGCACCTAAAGTTTAAAGCAGAAATTGAGGCACTTTTGAAATTTTCATTTTTGACCAAAATCGACAGGTCCGGGGCTTAGGGAATTTCTCATATGTCACAAAACGGTTCAAGCTTCTGTTCAAATATGATGCTCCGAAATCAACTTCTGTCACCTTAGTGATACATTTTGGGATAGCACCTACAGTTTAAAGCAGAAATTGGGGCACTTTTGAAATTTTCATTTTTGACCAATATCGACAGGTCCGGGGCTTAGGGAATTTCTCATATGCACACAAAACGGTTGAAGCTCCTGTTCAAATATGATGCTCCGAAATCAACTCCTGTCACCTTAGTGATACATTTTGGGACAGCACCTAAAGTTTAAAGCAGAAATTGGGGCACTTTTGAAATTTTCATTTTTGACCAAAATCGACAGGTCCGGGGCTTAGGGAATTTCTCATATGCCACAAAACGGTTGAAGCTCCTGTTCAAAAATGATGCTCCGAAATCAACTTCTGTCACCTTAGTGATACATTTTGGGATAGCACCTAAAGTTTAAAGCAGAAATTAGGGCACTTTTGAAATTTTCATTTTTGACCAAAATCGACAGGTCCGGGGATTAGGGAATTTCTCATATGTCACAAAACGGTTGAAGCTCCTGTTCAAAAATGATGCTCCAAAATCAACTTCTGTCACCTTAGTGATACATTTTGGGATAGCACCTAAAGTTTAAAGCAGAAATTGGGGCACTTTTGAAATTTTCATTTTTGACCAAAATCGACAGGTCCGGGGCTTAGGGAATTTCTCATATGTCACAAAACAGTTCAAGCTTCTGTTCAAATATGATGCTCCGAAATCAACTTCTGTCACCTTAGTGATACATTTTGGGATAGCACTTACAGTTTAAAGCAGAAATTAGGGCACTTTTGAAATTTTCATTTTTGACCAATATCGACAGGTCCGGGGCTTAGGGAATTTCTCATATGCACACAAAACGGTTGAAGCTCCTGTTCAAATATGATGCTCCGAAATCAACTCCTGTCACCTTAGTGATACATTTTGGGATAGCACCTAAAGTTTAAAGCAGAAATTGGGGCACTTTTGAAATTTTCATTTTTGACCAAAATCGACAGGTCCGGGGCTTAGGGAATTTCTCATATGCCACAAAACGGTTCAAGCTCCTGTTCAAAAATGATGCTCCAAAATCAACTTCTGTCACCTTAGTGATACATTTTGGGATAGTACCTTAAGATTAAAGCAGAAATTGGGGCACTTTTGAAATTTTCATTTTTGACCAAAATCGACAGGTCCGGGGCTTAGGGAATTTCTCATATGCCACAAAACGGTTGAAGCTCCTGTTCAAAAATGATGCTCCAAAATCAACTTCTGTCACCTTAGTGATACATTTTGGGATAGCACCTAAAGTTTAAAGCAGAAATTGGGGCACTTTTGAAATTTTCATTTTTGACCAAAATCGACAGGTCCGGGGCTTAGGGAATTTCTCATATGTCACAAAATGGTTCAAGCTTCTGTTCAAATATGATGCTCCGAAATCAACTTCTGTCACCTTAGTGATACATTTTGGGATAGCACCTACAGTTTAAAGCAGAAATTGGGGCACTTTTGAAATTTTCATTTTTGACCAAAATCGACAGGTCCGGGGCTTAGGGAATTTCTCATATGCCACAAAACGGTTGAAGCTCCTGTTCAAAAATGATGCTCCCAAATCAACTTCTGTCACCTTAGTGATACATTTTGGGATAGCACCTAAAGTTTAAAGCAGAAATTGGGGCACTTTTGAAATTTTCATTTTTGACCAAAATCGACAGGTCCGGGGCTTAGGGAATTTCTCATATGCCACAAAACGGTTGAAGCTTCTGTTCAAAAATGATGCTCCGAAATCAACTTCTGTCACCTTAGTGATACATTTTGGGATAGCACCTACAGTTTAAAGCAGAAATTGGGGCACTTTTGAAATTTTCATTTTTGACCAAAATCGACAGGTCCGGGCCTTAGGGATTTTCTCATATGCCACAAAACGGTTGAAGCTTCTGTTCACAAATGATGCTCCTAAATCAACTTCTGTCACCTTAGTGATACATTTTGGGATAGCACCTACAGTTTAAAGCAGAAATTGAGGCACTTTCAAAATTTTCATTTTTGACCAAAATCGACAGGTCTGGGCCTTAGGGATTTTCTCATATGCCACAAAACGGTTGAAGCTTCTGTTTACAAATGATGCTCCTAAATCAACTTCTGTCACCTTAGTGATACATTTTGGGATAGTACCTAAAGTTTAAAGCAGAAATTGGGGCACTTTTGAAATTTTCATTTTTGACCAAAATCGACAGGTCCGGGGCTTAGGGAATTTCTCATATGCCACAAAACGGTTGAAGCTTCTGTTCAAAAATGATGCTCCGAAATCAACTTCTGTCACCTTAGTGATACATTTTGGGATAGTACCTTAAGTTTAAAGCAGAAATTGGGGCACTTTTGAAATTTTCATTTTTGACCAAAATCGACAGGTCCGGGGCTTAGGGAATTTCTCATATGCCACAAAACGGTTGAAGCTCCTGTTCAACAATGATGCTCCGAAATCAACTTCTGTCACCTTAGTGATACATTTTGGGATAGCACCTAAAGTTTAAAGCAGAAATTGGGGCACTTTTGAAATTTTCATTTTTGACCAAAATCGACAGGTCCGGGGCTTAGGTATTTTCTCATATGCCACAAAACGGTTGAAGCTTCTGTTCAAAAATGATGCTCCGAAATCAACTTCTGTCACCTTAGTGATACATTTTGGGACAGCACCTAAAGTTTAAAGCAGAAATTGGGGCACTTTTGAAATTTTCATTTTTGACCAAAATCGACAGGTCCGGGGCTTAGGGAATTTCTCATATGCCACAAAACGGTTGAAGCTTCTGTTCAAAAATGATGCTCCGAAATCAACTTCTTTCACCTTAGTGATACATTTTGGGACAGCACCTAAAGTTTAAAGCAGAAATTGAGGCACTTTTGAAATTTTCATTTTTGACCAAAATCGACAGGTCCGGGGCTTAGGGAATTTCTCATATGTCACAAAACGGTTCAAGCTTCTGTTCAAATATGATGCTCCGAAATCAACTTCTGTCACCTTAGTGATACATTTTGGGATAGCACCTACAGTTTAAAGCAGAAATTGGGGCACTTTTGAAATTTTCATTTTTGACCAATATCGACAGGTCCGGGGCTTAGGGAATTTCTCATATGCACACAAAACGGTTGAAGCTCCTGTTCAAATATGATGCTCCGAAATCAACTCCTGTCACCTTAGTGATACATTTTGGGACAGCACCTAAAGTTTAAAGCAGAAATTGGGGCACTTTTGAAATTTTCATTTTTGACCAAAATCGACAGGTCCGGGGCTTAGGGAATTTCTCATATGCCACAAAACGGTTGAAGCTCCTGTTCAAAAATGATGCTCCGAAATCAACTTCTGTCACCTTAGTGATACATTTTGGGATAGCACCTAAAGTTTAAAGCAGAAATTAGGGCACTTTTGAAATTTTCATTTTTGACCAAAATCGACAGGTCCGGGGATTAGGGAATTTCTCATATGTCACAAAACGGTTGAAGCTCCTGTTCAAAAATGATGCTCCAAAATCAACTTCTGTCACCTTAGTGATACATTTTGGGATAGCACCTAAAGTTTAAAGCAGAAATTGGGGCACTTTTGAAATTTTCATTTTTGACCAAAATCGACAGGTCCGGGGCTTAGGGAATTTCTCATATGTCACAAAACAGTTCAAGCTTCTGTTCAAATATGATGCTCCGAAATCAACTTCTGTCACCTTAGTGATACATTTTGGGATAGCACTTACAGTTTAAAGCAGAAATTAGGGCACTTTTGAAATTTTCATTTTTGACCAATATCGACAGGTCCGGGGCTTAGGGAATTTCTCATATGCACACAAAACGGTTGAAGCTCCTGTTCAAATATGATGCTCCGAAATCAACTCCTGTCACCTTAGTGATACATTTTGGGATAGCACCTAAAGTTTAAAGCAGAAATTGGGGCACTTTTGAAATTTTCATTTTTGACCAAAATCGACAGGTCCGGGGCTTAGGGAATTTCTCATATGCCACAAAACGGTTCAAGCTCCTGTTCAAAAATGATGCTCCAAAATCAACTTCTGTCACCTTAGTGATACATTTTGGGATAGTACCTTAAGATTAAAGCAGAAATTGGGGCACTTTTGAAATTTTCATTTTTGACCAAAATCGACAGGTCCGGGGCTTAGGGAATTTCTCATATGCCACAAAACGGTTGAAGCTCCTGTTCAAAAATGATGCTCCAAAATCAACTTCTGTCACCTTAGTGATACATTTTGGGATAGCACCTAAAGTTTAAAGCAGAAATTGGGGCACTTTTGAAATTTTCATTTTTGACCAAAATCGACAGGTCCGGGGCTTAGGGAATTTCTCATATGTCACAAAATGGTTCAAGCTTCTGTTCAAATATGATGCTCCGAAATCAACTTCTGTCACCTTAGTGATACATTTTGGGATAGCACCTACAGTTTAAAGCAGAAATTGGGGCACTTTTGAAATTTTCATTTTTGACCAAAATCGACAGGTCCGGGGCTTAGGGAATTTCTCATATGCCACAAAACGGTTGAAGCTCCTGTTCAAAAATGATGCTCCCAAATCAACTTCTGTCACCTTAGTGATACATTTTGGGATAGCACCTAAAGTTTAAAGCAGAAATTGGGGCACTTTTGAAATTTTCATTTTTGACCAAAATCGACAGGTCCGGGGCTTAGGGAATTTCTCATATGCCACAAAACGGTTGAAGCTCCTGTTCAACAATAATGCTCCGAAATCAACTTCTGTCACCTTAGTGATACATTTTGGGACAGCACCTAAAGTTTAAAGCAGAAATTGGGGCACTTTTGAAATTTTCATTTTTGACCAAAATCGACAGGTCCGGGGCTTAGGGAATTTCTCATATGCCACAAAACGGTTGAAGCTCCTGTTCAAAAATGATGCTCCGAAATCAACTTCTGTCACCTTAGTGATACATTTTGGGATAGCACCTAAAGTTTAAAGCAGAAATTGAGGCACTTTTGAAAATTTCATTTTTGACCAAAATCGACAGGTCCGGGGCTTAGGGAATTTCTCATATGTCACAAAACGGTTGAAGCTCCTGTTCAAAAATGATGCTCCAAAATCAACTTCTGTCACCTTAGTGATACATTTTGGGATAGCACCTAAAGTTTACAGCAGAAATTGGGGCACTTTTGAAATTTTCATTTTTGACCAAAATCGACAGGTCCGGGGCTTAGGGAATTTCTCATATGCCACAAAACGGTTGAAGCTTCTGTTCAAAAATGATGCTCCGAAATCAACTTCTGTCACCTTAGTGATACATTTTGGGATAGCACCTACAGTTTAAAGCAGAAATTGGGGCACTTTTGAAATTTTCATTTTTGACCAAAATCGACAGGTCCGGGCCTTAGGGATTTTCTCATATGCCACAAAACGGTTGAAGCTTCTGTTCACAAATGATGCTCCTAAATCAACTTCTGTCACCTTAGTGATACATTTTGGGATAGCACCTACAGTTTAAAGCAGAAATTGAGGCACTTTCAAAATTTTCATTTTTGACCAAAATCGACAGGTCTGGGCCTTAGGGATTTTCTCATATGCCACAAAACGGTTGAAGCTTCTGTTCACAAATGATGCTCCTAAATCAACTTCTGTCACCTTAGTGATACATTTTGGGATAGTACCTAAAGTTTAAAGCAGAAATTGGGGCACTTTTGAAATTTTCATTTTTGACCAAAATCGACAGGTCCGGGGCTTAGGGAATTTCTCATATGCCACAAAACGGTTGAAGCTTCTGTTCAAAAATGATGCTCCGAAATCAACTTCTGTCACCTTAGTGATACATTTTGGGATAGTACCTTAAGTTTAAAGCAGAAATTGGGGCACTTTTGAAATTTTCATTTTTGACCAAAATAGACAGGTCCGGGGCTTAGGGAATTTCTCATATGTCACAAAACGGTTCAAGCTTCTGTTCAAATATGATGCTCCGAAATCAACTTCTGTCACCTTAGTGATACATTTTGGGATAGCACCTAAAGTTTAAAGCAGAAATTGGGGCACTTTTGAAATTTTCATTTTTGACCAATATCGACAGGTCCGGGGCTTAGGGAATTTCTCATATGCACACAAAACGGTTGAAGCTCCTGTTCAAAAATGATGCTCCGAAATCAACTTCTGTCACCTTAGTGATACATTTTGGGATAGCACCTAAAGTTTAAAGCAGAAATTGGGGCACTTTTGAAATTTTCATTTCTGACCAAAATCGACAGGTCCGGGGCTTAGGGAATTTCTCATATGCCACAAAACGGTTGAAGCTCCTGTTCAACAATGATGCTCCGAAATCAACTTCTGTCACCTTAGTGATACATTTTGGGATAGCACCTAAAGTTTAAAGCAGAAATTGGGGCACTTTTGAAATTTTCATTTTTGACCAAAATCGACAGGTCCGGGGCTTAGGGAATTTCTCATATGCCACAAAACGGTTGAAGCTTCTGTTCAAAAATGATGCTCCGAAATCAACTTCTGTCACCTTAGTGATACATTTTGGGATAGTACCTTAAGTTTAAAGCAGAAATTGGGGCACTTTTGAAATTTTCATTTTTGACCAAAATAGACAGGTCCGGGGCTTAGGGAATTTCTCATATGTCACAAAACGGTTCAAGCTTCTGTTCAAATATGATGCTCCGAAATCAACTTCTGTCACCTTAGTGATACATTTTGGGATAGTACCTTAAGATTAAAGCAGAAATTGGGGCACTTTTGAAATTTTCATTTTTGACCAAAATCGACAGGTCCGGGGCTTAGGGAATTTCTCATATGCCACAAAACGGTTGAAGCTCCTGTTCAAAAATGATGCTCCAAAATCAACTTCTGTCACCTTAGTGATACATTTTGGGATAGCACCTAAAGTTTAAAGCAGAAATTGGGGCACTTTTGAAATTTTCATTTTTGACCAAAATCGACAGGTCCGGGGCTTAGGGAATTTCTCATATGTCACAAAATGGTTCAAGCTTCTGTTCAAATATGATGCTCCGAAATCAACTTCTGTCACCTTAGTGATACATTTTGGGATAGCACCTACAGTTTAAAGCAGAAATTGGGGCACTTTTGAAATTTTCATTTTTGACCAAAATCGACAGGTCCGGGGCTTAGGGAATTTCTCATATGCCACAAAACGGTTGAAGCTTCTGTTCAAAAATGATGCTCCGAAATCAACTTCTGTCACCTTAGTGATACATTTTGGGACAGCACCTAAAGTTTAAAGCAGAAATTGGGGCACTTTTGAAATTTTCATTTTTGACCAAAATCGACAGGTCCGGGGCTTAGGGAATTTCTCATATGCCACAAAACGGTTGAAGCTCCTGTTCAAAAATGATGCTCCCAAATCAACTTCTGTCACCTTAGTGATACATTTTGGGATAGCACCTAAAGTTTAAAGCAGAAATTGGGGCACTTTTGAAATTTTCATTTTTGACCAAAATCGACAGGTCCGGGGCTTAGGGAATTTCTCATATGTCACAAAACGGTTGAAGCTCCTGTTCAAAAATGATGCTCCAAAATCAACTTCTGTCACCTTAGTGATACATTTTGGGATAGCACCTAAAGTTTAAAGCAGAAATTGGGGCACTTTTGAAAATTTCATTTTTGACCAAAATCGACAGGTCCGGGGCTTAGGGAATTTCTCATATGTCACAAAACGGTTGAAGCTCCTGTTCAAAAATGATGCTCCAAAATCAACTTCTGTCACCTTAGTGATACATTTTGGGATAGCACCTAAAGTTTACAGCAGAAATTGGGGCACTTTTGAAATTTTCATTTTTGACCAAAATCGACAGGTCCGGGGCTTAGGGAATTTCTCATATGCCACAAAACGGTTGAAGCTTCTGTTCAAAAATGATGCTCCTAAATCAACTTCTGTCACCTTAGTGATACATTTTGGGATAGCACCTACAGTTTAAAGCAGAAATTGAGGCACTTTCAAAATTTTCATTTTTGACCAAAATCGACAGGTCTGGGCCTTAGGGATTTTCTCATATGCCACAAAACGGTTGAAGCTTCTGTTCACAAATGATGCTCCTAAATCAACTTCTGTCACCTTAGTGATACATTTTGGGATAGTACCTAAAGTTTAAAGCAGAAATTGGGGCACTTTTGAAATTTTCATTTTTGACCAAAATCGACAGGTCCGGGGCTTAGGGAATTTCTCATATGCACACAAAACGGTTGAAGCTCCTGTTCAAAAATGATGCTCCGAAATCAACTTCTGTCACCTTAGTGATACATTTTGGGATAGCACCTAAAGTTTAAAGCAGAAATTGGGGCACTTTTGAAATTTTCATTTTTGACCAAAATCGACAGGTCCGGGGCTTAGGGAATTTCTCATATGCCACAAAACGGTTGAAGCTTCTGTTCAAAAATGATGCTCCGAAATCAACTTCTGTCACCTTAGTGATACATTTTGGGATAGTACCTTAAGTTTAAAGCAGAAATTGGGGCACTTTTGAAATTTTCATTTTTGACCAAAATAGACAGGTCCGGGGCTTAGGGAATTTCTCATATGTCACAAAACGGTTCAAGCTTCTGTTCAAATATGATGCTCCGAAATCAACTTCTGTCACCTTAGTGATACATTTTGGGATAGCACCTAAAGTTTAAAGCAGAAATTGGGGCACTTTTGAAATTTTCATTTTTGACCAATATCGACAGGTCCGGGGCTTAGGGAATTTCTCATATGCCACAAAACGGTTGAAGCTCCTGTTCAAAAATGATGCTCCGAAATCAACTTCTGTCACCTTAGTGATACATTTTGGGATAGCACCTAAAGTTTAAAGCAGAAATTGGGGCACTTTTGAAATTTTCATTTTTGACCAAAATCGACAGGTCCGGGGCTTAGGGATTTTCTCATATGCCACAAAACGGTTGAAGCTTCTGTTCAAAAATGATGCTCCGAAATCAACTTCTGTCACCTTAGTGATACGTTTTGGGATAGTACCTAAAGTTTAAAGCAGAAGTTGGGGCACTTTTGATATTTTCATTTTTGGCCAAAATCGACAGGTCCGGGGCTTTGGGAATTTCTCATATGCCACAAAACGGTTGAAGCTCCTGTTCAAAAATGATGCTCCGAAATCAACTTCTGTCACCTTAGTGATACGTTTTGGGATAGTACCTAAAGTTTAAAGCAGAAGTTGGGGCACTTTTGAAATTTTCATTTTTGGCCAAAATCGACAGGTCCGGGGCTTTGGGAATTTCTCATATGCCACAAAACGGTTGAAGCTCCTGTTCAAAAATGATGCTCCAAAATCAACTTCTGTCATCTAGTGATACATTTTGGGATAGCACCTACAGTTTAAAGCAGAAATTGGGGCACTTTTGAAATTTTCATTTTTGACCAAAATCGACAGGTCCGGGGCTTAGGGAATTTCTCATATGCCACAAAACGGTTGAAGCTCCTGTTCAAAAATGATGCTCCGAAATCAACTTCTGTCACCTTAGTGATACATTTTGGGATAGTACCTTAAGTTTAAAGCAGAAATTGGGGCACTTTTGAAATTTTCATTTTTGACCAAAATCGACAGGTCCGGGGCTTAGGGAATTTCTCATATGCCACAAAACGGTTGAAGCTCCTTTTCAACAATGATGCTCCGAAATCAACTTCTGTCACCTTAGTGATACATTTTGGGACAGCACCTAAAGTTTAAAGCAGAAATTGGGGCACTTTTGAAATTTTCATTTTTGGCCAAAATCGACAGGTCCGGGGCTTTGGAAATTTCTCATATGCCACAAAACGGTTGAAGCTCGTGTTCAAAAATGATGCTCCGAAATCAACTTCTGTCACCTTAGTGATACATTTTGGGATAGTACCTTAAGTTTAAAGCAGAAATTGGGGCACTTTTGAATTTTTCATTTTTGACCAAAATCGACAGGTCCAGGGCTTAGGGAATTTCTCATATGCCACAAAACGGTTGAAGCTTCTGTTCACAAATGATGCTCCTAAATCAACTTCTGTCACCTTAGTGATACATTTTGGGATAGTACCTAAAGTTTAAAGCAGAAATTGGGGCACTTTTGAAATTTTCATTTTTGACCAAAATCGACAGGTCCGGGGCTTAGGGATTTTCTCATATGCCACAAAACGGTTGAAGCTTCTGTTCAAAAATGATGCTCCGAAATCAACTTCTGTCACCTTAGTGATACGTTTTGGGATAGTACCTAAAGTTTAAAGCAGAAGTTGGGGCACTTTTGAAATTTTCATTTTTGGCCAAAATCGACAGGTCCGGGGCTTTGGGAATTTCTCATATGCCACAAAACGGTTGAAGCTCCTGTTCAAAAATGATGCTCCGAAATAAACTTCTGTCACCTTAGTGATACATTTTGGGATAGTACCTTAAGTTTAAAGCAGAAATTGGGGCACTTTTGAAATTTTTATTTTTGACCAAAATCGACAAGTCCAGGGCTTAGGGAATTTCTCATATGCCACAAAACGGTTGAAGCTCCTGTTCAAAAATGATGCTCCAAAATCAACTTCTGTCACCTTAGTGATACATTTTGGGATAGCACCTAAAGTTTAAAGCAGAAGTTGGGGCACTTTTGAAATTTTCATTTTTGACCAAAATCGACAGGTCCGGGGCTTAGGGAATTTCTCATATGTCACAAAACGGTTCAAGCTTCTGTTCAAATATGATGCTCCGAAATCAACTTCTGTCACCTTAGTGATACATTTTGGGATAGTACCTAAAGTTTAAAGCAGAAATTGGGGCACTTTTGAAATTTTCATTTTTGACCAAAATCGACAGGTCCGGTGCTTAGGGAATTTCCCATATGCCACAAAACGGTTGAAGCTTCTGTTCAAAAATGATGCTCCGAAATCAACTTCTGTCACCTTAGTGATACATTTTGGGATAGTACCTTAAGTTTAAAGCAGAAATTGGGGCACTTTTGAAATTTTCATTTTTGACCAAAATCGACAGGTTCGGGGCTTAGGGAATTTCTCATATGCCACAAAACGGTTGAAGCTCCTGTTCAAAAATGATGCTCCGAAATCAACTTCTGTCACCTTAGTGATACATTTTGGGATAGCACCTTAAGTTTAAAGCAGAAATTGGGGCACTTTTGAAATTTTCATTTTTGACCAAAATCGACAGGTCCGGGGCTTAGGGATTTTCTCATATGCCACAAAACGGTTGAAGCTTCTGTTCAAAAATGATGCTCCGAAATCAACTTCTGTCACGTTAGTGATACATTTTGGGATAGTACCTAAAGTTTAAAGCAGAAGTTGGGGCACTTTTGAAATTTTCATTTTTGGCCAAAATCGACAGGTCCGGGGCTTAGGGAATTTCTCATATGCCACAAAACGGTTGAAGCTCCTGTTCAAAAATGATGCTCCAAAATCAACTTCTGTCATCTAGTGATACATTTTGGGATAGCACCTACAGTTTAAAGCAGAAATTGGGGCACTTTTGAAATTTTCATTTTTGACCAAAATCGACAGGTCCGGGGCTTAGGGATTTTCTCATATGCCACAAAACGGTTGAAGCTCCTGTTCAAAAATGATGCTCCGAAATCAACTTATGTCACCTTAGTGATACATTTTGGGATAGTACCTTAAGTTTAAAGCAGAAATTGGGGCACTTTTGAAATTTTCATTTTTGACCAAAATCGACAGGTCCGGGGCTTAGGGAATTTCTCATATGCCACAAAACGGTTGAAGCTCCTGTTCAACAATGATGCTCCGAAATCAACTTCTGTCACCTTAGTGATACATTTTGGGATAGTACCTAAAGTTTAAAGCAGAAGTTGGGGCACTTTTGAAATTTTCATTTTTGGCCAAAATCGACAGGTCCGGGGCTTAGGGAATTTCTCATATGCCACAAAACGGTTGAAGCTCCTGTTCAAAAATGATGCTCCGAAATCAACTTCTGTCACCTTAGTGATACATTTTGGGATAGCACCTTAAGTTTAAAGCAGAAATTGGGGCACTTTTGAAATTTTCATTTTTGACCAAAATCGACAGGTCTGGGGCTTAGGGAATTTCTCATATGCCACAAAACGGTTGAAGCTCCTGTTCAAAAATGATGCTCCGAAATCAACTTCTGTCACCTTAGTGATACATTTTGGGATAGTACCTTAAGTTTAAAGCAGAAATTGGGGCACTTTTGAAATTTTCATTTTTGACCAAAATCGACAGGTCTGGGGCTTAGGGAATTTCTCATATGCCACAAAACGGTTGAAGCTCCTGTTCAACAATGATGCTCCGAAATCAACTTCTGTCACCTTAGTGATACATTTTGGGACAGCACCTAAAGTTTAAAGCAGAAATTGGGGCACTTTTGAAATTTTCATTTTTGGCCAAAATCGACAGGTCCGGGGCTTTGGGAATTTCTCATATGCCACAAAACGGTTGAAGCTCCTGTTCAAAAATGATGCTCCGAAATCAACTTCTGTCACCTTAGTGATACATTTTGGGATAGCACCTAAAGTTTAAAGCAGAAATTGGGGCACTTTTGAAATTTTCATTTTTGACCAAAATCGACAGGTCCGGGGCTTAGGGAATTTCTCATATGTCACAAAACGGTTCAAGCTTCTGTTCAAATATGATGCTCCGAAATCAACTTCTGTCACCTTAGTGATACATTTTGGGATAGTACCTAAAGTTTAAAGCAGAAATTGGGGATCTTTTGAAATTTTCATTTTTGACCAAAATCGACAGGTTCGGGGCTTAGGGAATTTCTCATATGCCACAAAACGGTTGAAGCTCCTGTTCAAAAATGATGCTCCGAAATCAACTTCTGTCACCTTAGTGATACATTTTGGGATAGCACCTAAAGTTTAAAGCAGAAATTGGGGCACTTTTGAAATTTTCATTTTTGACCAAAATCGACAGGTCTGGGGCTTAGGGAATTTCTCATATGCCACAAAACGGTTGAAGCTCCTGTTCAACAATGATGCTCCGAAATCAACTTCTGTCACCTTAGTGATACATTTTGGGACAGCACCTAAAGTTTAAAGCAGAAATTGGGGCACTTTTGAAATTTTCATTTTTGGCCAAAATCGACAGGTCCGGGGCTTTGGGAATTTCTCATATGCCACAAAACGGTTGAAGCTCCTGTTCAAAAATGATGCTCCGAAATCAACTTCTGTCACCTTAGTGATACATTTTGGGATAGTACCTTAAGTTTAAAGCAGAAATTGGGGCACTTTTGAAATTTTTATTTTTGACCAAAATCGACAAGTCCAGGGCTTAGGGAATTTCTCATATGCCACAAAACGGTTGAAGCTCCTGTTCAAAAATGATGCTCCAAAATCAACTTCTGTCACCTTAGTGATACATTTTGGGATAGCACCTAAAGTTTAAAGCAGAAATTGGGGCACTTTTGAAATTTTCATTTTTGACCAAAATCGACAGGTCCGGGGCTTAGGGAATTTCTCATATGCCACAAAACGGTTGAAGCTCCTGTTCAAAAATGATGCTCCAAAATCAACTTCTGTCATCTAGTGATACATTTTGGGATAGCACCTACAGTTTAAAGCAGAAATTGGGGCACTTTTGAAATTTTCATTTTTGACCAAAATCGACAGGTCCGGGGCTTAGGGAATTTCTCATATGCCACAAAACGGTTGAAGCTCCTGTTCAAAAATGATGCTCCGAAATCAACTTCTGTCACCTTAGTGATACATTTTGGGATAGTACCTTAAGTTTAAAGCAGAAATTGGGGCACTTTTGAAATTTTCATTTTTGACCAAAATCGACAGGTCCGGCTTAGGGAATTTCTCATATGCCACAAAACGGTTGAAGCTCCTTTTCAACAATGATGCTCCGAAATCAACTTCTGTCACCTTAGTGATACATTTTGGGACAGCACCTAAAGTTTAAAGTAGAAATTGGGGCACTTTTGAAATTTTCATTTTTGGCCAAAATCAACAGGTCCGGGGCTTTGGAAATTTCTCATATGCCACAAAACGGTTGAAGCTCGTGTTCAAAAATGATGCTCCGAAATCAACTTCTGTCACCTTAGTGATACATTTTGGGATAGTACCTTAAGTTTAAAGCAGAAATTGGGGCACTTTTGAAATTTTCATTTTTGACCAAAATCGACAGGTTCGGGGCTTAGGGAATTTCTCATATGTCACAAAACGGTTCAAGCTTCTGTTCAAATATGATGCTCCGAAATCAACTTCTGTCACCTTAGTGATACATTTTGGGATAGCACCTACAGTTTAAAGCAGAAATTGGGGCACTTTTGAAATTTTCATTTTTGACCAATATCGACAGGTCCGGGGCTTAGGGAATTTCTCATATGCACACAAAACGGTTGAAGCTCCTGTTCAAATATGATGCTCCGAAATCAACTCCTGTCACCTTAGTGATACATTTTGGGACAGCACCTAAAGTTTAAAGCAGAAATTGGGGCACTTTTGAAATTTTCATTTTTGACCAAAATCGACAGGTCCGGGGCTTAGGGAATTTCTCATATGCCACAAAACGGTTGAAGCTCCTGTTCAAAAATGATGCTCCGAAATCAACTTCTGTCACCTTAGTGATACATTTTGGGATAGCACCTAAAGTTTAAAGCAGAAATTGGGGCACTTTTGAAATTTTCATTTTTGACCAAAATCGACAGGTCCGGGGATTAGGGAATTTCTCATATGTCACAAAACGGTTGAAGCTCCTGTTCAAAAATGATGCTCCAAAATCAACTTCTGTCACCTTAGTGATACATTTTGGGATAGCACCTAAAGTTTAAAGCAGAAATTGGGGCACTTTTGAAATTTTCATTTTTGACCAAAATCGATAGGGCCGGGGCTTAGGGAATTTCTCATATGCCACAAAACAATTCAAGCTCCTGTTCAAAAATGATGCTCCAAAATCAACTTCTGTCACCTAAGTGATACATTTTGGGATAGTACCTTAAGTTTAAAGCAGAAATTGGGGCACTTTTGAAATTTTCATTTTTGACCAAAATCGACAGGTCCGGGGCTTAGGGAATCTCTCATATGCCACAAAACGGTTGAAGCTTCTGTTCAAAAATGATGCTCCGAAATCAACTTCTGTCACCTTAGTGATACATTTTGGGATAGCACCTAAAGTTTAAAGCAGAAATTAGGGCACTTTTGAAATTTTCATTTTTGACCAAAATCGACAGGTCCGGGGATTAGGGAATTTCTCATATGTCACAAAACGGTTGAAGCTCCTGTTCAAAAATGATGCTCCAAAATCAACTTCTGTCACCTTAGTGATACATTTTGGGATAGCACCTAAAGTTTAAAGCAGAAATTGGGGCACTTTTGAAATTTTCATTTTTGACCAAAATCGACAGGTCCGGGGCTTAGGGAATTTCTCATATGTCACAAAACAGTTCAAGCTTCTGTTCAAATATGATGCTCCGAAATCAACTTCTGTCACCTTAGTGATACATTTTGGGATAGCACCTACAGTTTAAAGCAGAAATTGGGGCACTTTTGAAATTTTCATTTTTGACCAATATCGACAGGTCCGGGGCTTAGGGAATTTCTCATATGCACACAAAACGGTTGAAGCTCCTGTTCAAATATGATGCTCCGAAATCAACTCCTGTCACCTTAGTGATACATTTTGGGATAGCACCTAAAGTTTAAAGCAGAAATTGGGGCACTTTTGAAATTTTCATTTTTGACCAAAATCGACAGGTCCGGGGCTTAGGGAATTTCTCATATGCCACAAAACGGTTCAAGCTCCTGTTCAAAAATGATGCTCCAAAATCAACTTCTGTCACCTTAGTGATACATTTTGGGATAGCACCTAAAGTTTAAAGCAGAAATTGGGGCACTTTTGAAATTTTCATTTTTGACCAAAATCGACAGGTCCGGGGCTTAGGGAATTTCTCATATGTCACAAAATGGTTCAAGCTTCTGTTCAAATATGATGCTCCGAAATCAACTTCTGTCTCCTTAGTGATACATTTTGGGATAGCACCTACAGTTTAAAGCAGAAATTGGGGCACTTTTGAAATTTTCATTTTTGACCAAAATCGACAGGTCCGGGGCTTAGGGAATTTCTCATATGCCACAAAACGGTTGAAGCTTCTGTTCAAAAATGATGCTCCGAAATCAACTTCTGTCACCTTAGTGATACATTTTGGGACAGCACCTAAAGTTTAAAGCAGAAATTGGGGCACTTTTGAAATTTTCATTTTTGACCAAAATCGACAGGTCCGGGGCTTAGGGAATTTCTCATATGCCACAAAACGGTTGAAGCTCCTGTTCAAAAATGATGCTCCAAAATCAACTTCTGTCACCTTAGTGATACATTTTGGGATAGCACCTAAAGTTTAAAGCAGAAATTGGGGCACTTTTGAAATTTTCATTTTTGACCAAAATCGACAGGTCCGGGGCTTAGGTATTTTCTCATATGCCACAAAACGGTTGAAGCTTCTGTTCAAAAATGATGCTCCGAAATCAACTTCTGTCACCTTAGTGATACATTTTGGGACAGCACCTAAAGTTTAAAGCAGAAATTGGGGCACTTTTGAAATTTTCATTTTTGACCAAAATCGACAGGTCCGGGGCTTAGGGAATTTCTCATATGCCACAAAACGTTTGAAACTTCTGTTCAAAAATGATGCTCCGAAATCAACTTCTGTCACCTTAGTGATACATTTTGGGACAGCACCTAAAGTTTAAAGCAGAAATTGGGGCACTTTTGAAATTTTCATTTTTGACCAAAATCGACAGGTCCGGGGCTTAGGGAATTTCTCATATGCCACAAAACGGTTGAAGCTCCTGTTCAAAAATGATGCTCCAAAATCAACTTCTGTCACCTTAGTGATACATTTTGGGATAGCACCTAAAGTTTAAAGCAGAAATTGGGGCACTTTTGAAATTTTCATTTTTGACCAAAATCGACAGGTCCGGGGCTTAGGTATTTTCTCATATGCCACAAAACAGTTGAAGCTTCTGTTCAAAAATGATGCTCCGAAATCAACTTCTGTCACCTTAGTGATACATTTTGGGACAGCACCTAAAGTTTAAAGCAGAAATTGGGGCACTTTTGAAATTTTCATTTTTGACCAAAATCGACAGGTCCGGGGCTTAGGGAATTTCTCATATGCCACAAAACGGTTGAAACTTCTGTTCAAAAATGATGCTCCGAAATCAACTTCTGTCACCTTAGTGATACATTTTGGGACAGCACCTAAAGTTTAAAGCAGAAATTGGGGCACTTTTGAAATTTTCATTTTTGACCAAAATCGACAGGTCCGGGGATTAGGGAATTTCTCATATGTCACAAAACGGTTGAAGCTCCTGTTCAAAAATGATGCTCCAAAATCAACTTCTGTCACCTTAGTGATACATTTTGGGATAGCACCTAAAGTTTAAAGCAGAAATTGGGGCACTTTTGAAATTTTCACTTTTGACCAAAATCGACAGGTCCGGGGCTTAGGGAATTTCTCATATGTCACAAAACGGTTCAAGCTTCTGTTCAAATATGATGCTCCGAAATCAACTTCTGTCACCTTAGTGATACATTTTGGGATAGCACCTACAGTTTAAAGCAGAAATTGGGGCACTTTTGAAATTTTCATTTTTGACCAATATCGACAGGTCCGGGGCTTAGGGAATTTCTCATATGCACACAAAACGGTTGAAGCTCCTGTTCAAATATGATGCTCCGAAATCAACTCCTGTCACCTTAGTGATACATTTTGGGACAGCACCTAAAGTTTAAAGCAGAAATTGGGGCACTTTTGAAATTTTCATTTTTGACCAAAATCGACAGGTCCGGGGCTTAGGGAATTTCTCATATGCCACAAAACGGTTGAAGCTCCTGTTCAAAAATGATGCTCCGAAATCAACTTCTGTCACCTTAGTGATACATTTTGGGATAGCACCTAAAGTTTAAAGCAGAAATTGGGGCACTTTTGAAATTTTCATTTTTGACCAAAATCGACAGGTCCGGGGATTAGGGAATTTCTCATATGTCACAAAACGGTTGAAGCTCCTGTTCAAAAATGATGCTCCAAAATCAACTTCTGTCACCTTAGTGATACATTTTGGGATAGCACCTAAAGTTTAAAGCAGAAATTGGGGCACTTTTGAAATTTTCATTTTTGACCAAAATCGACAGGTCCGGGGCTTAGGGAATTTCTCATATGTCACAAAACAGTTCAAGCTTCTGTTCAAATATGATGCTCCGAAATCAACTTCTGTCACCTTAGTGATACATTTTGGGATAGCACCTACAGTTTAAAGCAGAAATTGGGGCACTTTTGAAATTTTCATTTTTGACCAAAATCGATAGGGCCGGGGCTTAGGGAATTTCTCATATGCCACAAAACAATTCAAGCTCCTGTTCAAAAATGATGCTCCAAAATCAACTTCTGTCACCTAAGTGATACATTTTGGGATAGTACCTTAAGTTTAAAGCAGAAATTGGGGCACTTTTGAAATTTTCATTTTTGACCAAAATCGACAGGTCCGGGGCTTAGGGAATCTCTCATATGCCACAAAACGGTTGAAGCTTCTGTTCAAAAATGATGCTCCGAAATCAACTTCTGTCACCTTAGTGATACATTTTGGGATAGCACCTAAAGTTTAAAGCAGAAATTAGGGCACTTTTGAAATTTTCATTTTTGACCAAAATCGACAGGTCCGGGGATTAGGGAATTTCTCATATGTCACAAAACGGTTGAAGCTCCAGTTCAAAAATGATGCTCCAAAATCAACTTCTGTCACCTTAGTGATACATTTTGGGATAGCACCTAAAGTTTAAAGCAGAAATTGGGGCACTTTTGAAATTTTCATTTTTGACCAAAATCGACAGGTCCGGGGCTTAGGGAATTTCTCATATGTCACAAAACAGTTCAAGCTTCTGTTCAAATATGATGCTCCGAAATCAACTTCTGTCACCTTAGTGATACATTTTGGGACAGCACCTACAGTTTAAAGCAGAAATTGGGGCACTTTTGAAATTTTCATTTTTGACCAATATCGACAGGTCCGGGGCTTAGGGAATTTCTCATATGCACACAAAACGGTTGAAGCTCCTGTTCAAATATGATGCTCCGAAATCAACTCCTGTCACCTTAGTGATACATTTTGGGATAGCACCTAAAGTTTAAAGCAGAAATTGGGGCACTTTTGAAATTTTCATTTTTGACCAAAATCGACAGGTCCGGGGCTTAGGGAATTTCTCATATGCCACAAAACGGTTGAAACTTCTGTTCAAAAATGATGCTCCGAAATCAACTTCTGTCACCTTAGTGATACATTTTGGGACAGCACCTAAAGTTTAAAGCAGAAATTGGGGCACTTTTGAAATTTTCATTTTTGACCAAAATCGACAGGTCCGGGGCTTAGGGAATTTCTCATATGCCACAAAACGGTTGAAGCTCCTGTTCAAAAATGATGCTCCAAAATCAACTTCTGTCACCTTAGTGATACATTTTGGGATAGCACCTAAAGTTTAAAGCAGAAATTGGGGCACTTTTGAAATTTTCATTTTTGACCAAAATCGACAGGTCCGGGGCTTAGGTATTTTCTCATATGCCACAAAACAGTTGAAGCTTCTGTTCAAAAATGATGCTCCGAAATCAACTTCTGTCACCTTAGTGATACATTTTGGGACAGCACCTAAAGTTTAAAGCAGAAATTGGGGCACTTTTGAAATTTTCATTTTTGACCAAAATCGACAGGTCCGGGGCTTAGGGAATTTCTCATATGCCACAAAACGGTTGAAACTTCTGTTCAAAAATGATGCTCCGAAATCAACTTCTGTCACCTTAGTGATACATTTTGGGACAGCACCTAAAGTTTAAAGCAGAAATTGGGGCACTTTTGAAATTTTCATTTTTGACCAAAATCGACAGGTCCGGGGATTAGGGAATTTCTCATATGTCACAAAACGGTTGAAGCTCCTGTTCAAAAATGATGCTCCAAAATCAACTTCTGTCACCTTAGTGATACATTTTGGGATAGCACCTAAAGTTTAAAGCAGAAATTGGGGCACTTTTGAAATTTTCACTTTTGACCAAAATCGACAGGTCCGGGGCTTAGGGAATTTCTCATATGTCACAAAACGGTTCAAGCTTCTGTTCAAATATGATGCTCCGAAATCAACTTCTGTCACCTTAGTGATACATTTTGGGATAGCACCTACAGTTTAAAGCAGAAATTGGGGCACTTTTGAAATTTTCATTTTTGACCAATATCGACAGGTCCGGGGCTTAGGGAATTTCTCATATGCACACAAAACGGTTGAAGCTCCTGTTCAAATATGATGCTCCGAAATCAACTCCTGTCACCTTAGTGATACATTTTGGGACAGCACCTAAAGTTTAAAGCAGAAATTGGGGCACTTTTGAAATTTTCATTTTTGACCAAAATCGACAGGTCCGGGGCTTAGGGAATTTCTCATATGCCACAAAACGGTTGAAGCTCATGTTCAAAAATGATGCTCCGAAATCAACTTCTGTCACCTTAGTGATACATTTTGGGATAGCACCTAAAGTTTAAAGCAGAAATTGGGGCACTTTTGAAATTTTCATTTTTGACCAAAATCGACAGGTCCGGGGATTAGGGAATTTCTCATATGTCACAAAACGGTTGAAGCTCCTGTTCAAAAATGATGCTCCAAAATCAACTTCTGTCACCTTAGTGATACATTTTGGGATAGCACCTAAAGTTTAAAGCAGAAATTGGGGCACTTTTGAAATTTTCATTTTTGACCAAAATCGACAGGTCCGGGGCTTAGGGAATTTCTCATATGTCACAAAACAGTTCAAGCTTCTGTTCAAATATGATGCTCCGAAATCAACTTCTGTCACCTTAGTGATACATTTTGGGATAGCACCTACAGTTTAAAGCAGAAATTGGGGCACTTTTGAAATTTTCATTTTTGACCAAAATCGACAGGTCCGGGGCTTAGGGAATTTCTCATATGCCACAAAACGGTTGAAACTTCTGTTCAAAAATGATGCTCCGAAATCAACTTCTGTCACCTTAGTGATACATTTTGGGACAGCACCTAAAGTTTAAAGCAGAAATTGGGGCACTTTTGAAATTTTCATTTTTGACCAAAATCGACAGGTCCGGGGATTAGGGAATTTCTCATATGTCACAAAACGGTTGAAGCTCCTGTTCAAAAATGATGCTCCAAAATCAACTTCTGTCACCTTAGTGATACATTTTGGGATAGCACCTAAAGTTTAAAGCAGAAATTGGGGCACTTTTGAAATTTTCACTTTTGACCAAAATCGACAGGTCCGGGGCTTAGGGAATTTCTCATATGTCACAAAACGGTTCAAGCTTCTGTTCAAATATGATGCTCCGAAATCAACTTCTGTCACCTTAGTGATACATTTTGGGATAGCACCTACAGTTTAAAGCAGAAATTGGGGCACTTTTGAAATTTTCATTTTTGACCAATATCGACAGGTCCGGGGCTTAGGGAATTTCTCATATGCACACAAAACGGTTGAAGCTCCTGTTCAAATATGATGCTCCGAAATCAACTCCTGTCACCTTAGTGATACATTTTGGGACAGCACCTAAAGTTTAAAGCAGAAATTGGGGCACTTTTGAAATTTTCATTTTTGACCAAAATCGACAGGTCCGGGGCTTAGGGAATTTCTCATATGCCACAAAACGGTTGAAGCTCCTGTTCAAAAATGATGCTCCGAAATCAACTTCTGTCACCTTAGTGATACATTTTGGGATAGCACCTAAAGTTTAAAGCAGAAATTGGGGCACTTTTGAAATTTTCATTTTTGACCAAAATCGACAGGTCCGGGGATTAGGGAATTTCTCATATGTCACAAAACGGTTGAAGCTCCTGTTCAAAAATGATGCTCCAAAATCAACTTCTGTCACCTTAGTGATACATTTTGGGATAGCACCTAAAGTTTAAAGCAGAAATTGGGGCACTTTTGAAATTTTCATTTTTGACCAAAATCGACAGGTCCGGGGCTTAGGGAATTTCTCATATGTCACAAAACAGTTCAAGCTTCTGTTCAAATATGATGCTCCGAAATCAACTTCTGTCACCTTAGTGATACATTTTGAGATAGCACCTACAGTTTAAAGCAGAAATTGGGGCACTTTTGAAATTTTCATTTTTGACCAATATCGACAGGTCCGGGGCTTAGGGAATTTCTCATATGCACACAAAACGGTTGAAGCTCCTGTTCAAATATGATGCTCCGAAATCAACTCCTGTCACCTTAGTGATACATTTTGGGATAGCACCTAAAGTTTAAAGCAGAAATTGGGGCACTTTTGAAATTTTCATTTTTGACCAAAATCGACAGGTCCGGGGCTTAGGGAATTTCTCATATGCCACAAAACAATTCAAGCTCCTGTTCAAAAATGATGCTCCAAAATCAACTTCTGTCACCTTAGTGATACATTTTGGGATAGTACCTTAAGTTTAAAGCAGAAATTGGGGCACTTTTGAAATTTTCATTTTTGACCAAAATCGACAGGTCCGGGGCTTAGGGAATTTCTCATATGCCACAAAACGGTTGAAGCTCCTGTTCAAAAATGATGCTCCGAAATCAACTTCTGTCACCTTAGTGATACATTTTGGGATAGCACCTAAAGTTTAAAGCAGAAATTAGGGCACTTTTGAAATTTTCATTTTTGACCAAAATCGACAGGTCCGGGGATTAGGGAATTTCTCATATGTCACAAAACGGTTGAAGCTCCTGTTCAAAAATGATGCTCCAAAATCAACTTCTGTCACCTTAGTGATACATTTTGGGATAGCACCTAAAGTTTAAAGCAGAAATTGGGGCACTTTTGAAATTTTCATTTTTGACCAAAATCGACAGGTCCGGGGCTTAGGGAATTTCTCATATGTCACAAAACAGTTCAAGCTTCTGTTCAAATATGATGCTCCGAAATCAACTTATGTCACCTTAGTGATACATTTTGGGATAGCACCTACAGTTTAAAGCAGAAATTGGGGCACTTTTGAAATTTTCATTTTTGACCAATATCGACAGGTCCGGGGCTTAGGGAATTTCTCATATGCACACAAAACGGTTGAAGCTCCTGTTCAAATATGATGCTCCGAAATCAACTCCTGTCACCTTAGTGATACATTTTGGGATAGCACCTAAAGTTTAAAGCAGAAATTGGGGCACTTTTGAAATTTTCATTTTTGACCAAAATCGACAGGTCCGGGGCTTAGGGAATTTCTCATATGCCACAAAACGGTTCAAGCTCCTGTTCAAAAATGATGCTCCAAAATCAACTTCTGCCACCTTAGTGATACATTTTGGGATAGTACCTTAAGATTAAAGCAGAAATTGGGGCACTTTTGAAATTTTCATTTTTGACCAAAATCGACAGGTCCGGGGCTTAGGGAATTTCTCATATGCCACAAAACGGTTGAAGCTCCTGTTCAAAAATGATGCTCCAAAATCAACTTCTGTCACCTTAGTGATACATTTTGGGATAGCACCTAAAGTTTAAAGCAGAAATTGGGGCACTTTTGAAATTTTCATTTTTGACCAAAATCGACAGGTCCGGGGCTTAGGGAATTTCTCATATGTCACAAAACGGTTCAAGCTTCTGTTCAAATATGATGCTCCGAAATCAACTTCTGTCACCTTAGTGATACATTTTGGGATAGCACCTACAGTTTAAAGCAGAAATTGGGGCACTTTTGAAATTTTCATTTTTGACCAATATCGACAGGTCCGGGGCTTAGGGAATTTCTCATATGCACACAAAACGGTTGAAGCTCCTGTTCAAATATGATGCTCCGAAATCAACTCCTGTCACCTTAGTGATACATTTTGGGACAGCACCTAAAGTTTAAAGCAGAAATTGGGGCACTTTTGAAATTTTCATTTTTGACCAAAATCGACAGGTCCGGGGCTTAGGGAATTTCTCATATGCCACAAAACGGTTGAAGCTCCTGTTCAAAAATGATGCTCCGAAATCAACTTCTGTCACCTTAGTGATACATTTTGGGATAGCACCTAAAGTTTAAAGCAGAAATTGGGGCACTTTTGAAATTTTCATTTTTGACCAAAATCGACAGGTCCGGGGATTAGGGAATTTCTCATATGTCACAAAACGGTTGAAGCTCCTGTTCAAAAATGATGCTCCAAAATCAACTTCTGTCACCTTAGTGATACATTTTGGGATAGCACCTAAAGTTTAAAGCAGAAATTGGGGCACTTTTGAAATTTTCATTTTTGACCAAAATCGACAGGTCCGGGGCTTAGGGAATTTCTCATATGTCACAAAACAGTTCAAGCTTCTGTTCAAATATGATGCTCCGAAATCAACTTCTGTCACCTTAGTGATACATTTTGGGATAGCACCTACAGTTTAAAGCAGAAATTGGGGCACTTTTGAAATTTTCATTTTTGACCAATATCGACAGGTCCGGGGCTTAGGGAATTTCTCATATGCACACAAAACGGTTGAAGCTCCTGTTCAAATATGATGCTCCGAAATCAACTCCTGTCACCTTAGTGATACATTTTGGGATAGCACCTAAAGTTTAAAGCAGAAATTGGGGCACTTTTGAAATTTTCATTTTTGACCAAAATCGACAGGTCCGGGGCTTAGGGAATTTCTCATATGCCACAAAACAATTCAAGCTCCTGTTCAAAAATGATGCTCCAAAATCAACTTCTGTCACCTTAGTGATACATTTTGGGATAGTACCTTAAGTTTAAAGCAGAAATTGGGGCACTTTTGAAATTTTCATTTTTGACCAAAATCGACAGGTCCGGGGCTTAGGGAATTTCTCATATGCCACAAAACGGTTGAAGCTCCTGTTCAAAAATGATGCTCCGAAATCAACTTCTGTCACCTTAGTGATACATTTTGGGATAGCACCTAAAGTTTAAAGCAGAAATTAGGGCACTTTTGAAATTTTCATTTTTGACCAAAATCGACAGGTCCGGGGATTAGGGAATTTCTCATATGTCACAAAACGGTTGAAGCTCCTGTTCAAAAATGATGCTCCAAAATCAACTACTGTCACCTTAGTGATACATTTTGGGATAGCACCTAAAGTTTAAAGCAGAAATTGGGGCACTTTTGAAATTTTCATTTTTGACCAAAATCGACAGGTCCGGGGCTTAGGGAATTTCTCATATGTCACAAAACAGTTCAAGCTTCTGTTCAAATATGATGCTCCGAAATCAACTTCTGTCACCTTAGTGATACATTTTGGGATAGCACCTACAGTTTAAAGCAGAAATTGGGGCACTTTTGAAATTTTCATTTTTGACCAATATCGACAGGTCCGGGGCTTAGGGAATTTCTCATATGCACACAAAACGGTTGAAGCTCCTGTTCAAATATGATGCTCCGAAATCAACTCCTGTCACCTTAGTGATACATTTTGGGATAGCACCTAAAGTTTAAAGCAGAAATTGGGGCACTTTTGAAATTTTCATTTTTGACCAAAATCGACAGGTCCGGGGCTTAGGGAATTTCTCATATGCCACAAAACGGTTCAAGCTCCTGTTCAAAAATGATGCTCCAAAATCAACTTCTGTCACCTTAGTGATACATTTTGGGATAGTACCTTAAGATTAAAGCAGAAATTGGGACACTTTTGAAATTTTCATTTTTGACCAAAATCGACAGGTCCGGGGCTTAGGGAATTTCTCATATGCCACAAAACGGTTGAAGCTCCTGTTCAAAAATGATGCTCCAAAATCAACTTCTGTCACCTTAGTGATACATTTTGGGATAGCACCTAAAGTTTAAAGCAGAAATTGGGGCACTTTTGAAATTTTCATTTTTGACCAAAATCGAAAAGGTCCGGGGCTTAGGGAATTTCTCATATGTCACAAAACGGTTCAAGCTTCTGTTCAAATATGATGCTCCGAAATCAACTTCTGTCACCTTAGTGATACATTTTGGGATAGCACCTACAGTTTAAAGCAGAAATTGGGGCACTTTTGAAATTTTCATTTTTGACCAAAATCGACAGGTCCGGGGCTTAGGGAATTTCTCATATGCCACAAAACGGTTGAAGCTTCTGTTCAAAAATGATGCTCCGAAATCAACTTCTGTCACCTTAGTGATACATTTTGGGACAGCACCTAAAGTTTAAAGCAGAAATTGGGGCACTTTTGAAATTTTCATTTTTGACCAAAATCGACAGGTCCGGGGCTTAGGGAATTTCTCATATGCCACAAAACGGTTGAAGCTCCTGTTCAAAAATGATGCTCCAAAATCAACTTCTGTCACCTTAGTGATACATTTTGGGATAGCACCTAAAGTTTAAAGCAGAAATTGGGGCACTTTTGAAATTTTCATTTTTGACCAAAATCGACAGGTCCGGGGCTTAGGTATTTTCTCATATGCCACAAAACGGTTGAAGCTTCTGTTCAAAAATGATGCTCCAAAATCAACTTCTGTCACCTTAGTGATACATTTTGGGACAGCACCTAAAGTTTAAAGCAGAAATTGGGGCACTTTTGAAATTTTCATTTTTGACCAAAATCGACAGGTCCGGGGCTTAGGGAATTTCTCATATGCCACAAAACGGTTGAAACTTCTGTTCAAAAATGATGCTCCGAAATCAACTTCTGTCACCTTAGTGATACATTTTGGGACAGCACCTAAAGTTTAAAGCAGAAATTGGGGCACTTTTGAAATTTTCATTTTTGACCAAAATCGACAGGTCCGGGGCTTAGGGAATTTTTCATATGCCACAAAACGGTTGAAGCTCCTGTTCAAAAATGATGCTCCGAAATCAACTTCTGTCACCTTAGTGATACATTTTGGGATAGCACCTAAAGTTTAAAGCAGAAATTGGGGCACTTTTGAAATTTTAATTTTTGACCAAAATCGACAGGTCCGGGGATTAGGGAATTTCTCATATGTCACAAAACGGTTGAAGCTCCTGTTCAAAAATGATGCTCCAAAATCAACTTCTGTCACCTTAGTGATACATTTTGGGATAGCACCTAAAGTTTAAAGCAGAAATTGGGGCACTTTTGAAATTTTCATTTTTGACCAAAATCGACAGGTCCGGGGCTTAGGGAATTTCTCATATGTCACAAAACGGTTCAAGCTTCTGTTCAAATATGATGCTCCGAAATCAACTTCTGTCACCTTAGTGATACATTTTGGGATAGCACCTACAGTTTAAAGCAGAAATTGGGGCACTTTTGAAATTTTCATTTTTGACCAATATCGACAGGTCCGGGGCTTAGGGAATTTCTCATATGCACACAAAACGGTTGAAGCTCCTGTTCAAATATGATGCTCCGAAATCAACTCCTGTCACCTTAGTGATACATTTTGGGACAGCACCTAAAGTTTAAAGCAGAAATTGGGGCACTTTTGAAATTTTCATTTTTGACCAAAATCGACAGGTCCGGGGCTTAGGGAATTTCTCATATGCCACAAAACGGTTGAAGCTCCTGTTCAAAAATGATGCTCCGAAATCAACTTCTGTCACCTTAGTGATACATTTTGGGATAGCACCTAAAGTTTAAAGCAGAAATTGGGGCACTTTTGAAATTTTCATTTTTGACCAAAATCGACAGGTCCGGGGATTAGGGAATTTCTCATATGTCACAAAACGGTTGAAGCTCCTGTTCAAAAATGATGCTCCAAAATCAACTTCTGTCACCTTAGTGATACATTTTGGGATAGCACCTAAAGTTTAAAGCAGAAATTGGGGCACTTTTGAAATTTTCATTTTTGACCAAAATCGACAGGTCCGGGGCTTAGGGAATTTCTCATATGTCACAAAACAGTTCAAGCTTCTGTTCAAATATGATGCTCCGAAATCAACTTCTGTCACCTTAGTGATACATTTTGGGACAGCACCTAAAGTTTAAAGCAGAAATTGGGGCACTTTTGAAATTTTCATTTTTGACCAAAATCGACAGGGACGGGGCTTAGGGAATTTCTCATATGCCACAAAACGGTTGAAACTTCTGTTCAAAAATGATGCTCCGAAATCAACTTCTGTCACCTTAGTGATACATTTTGGGACAGCACCTAAAGTTTAAAGCAGAAATTGGGGCACTTTTGAAATTTTCATTTTTGACCAAAATCGACAGGTCCGGGGCTTAGGGAATTTCTCATATGCCACAAAACGGTTGAAGCTCCTGTTCAAAAATGATGCTCCGAAATCAACTTCTGTCACCTTAGTGATACATTTTGGGATAGCACCTAAAGTTTAAAGCAGAAATTGGGGCACTTTTGAAATTTTAATTTTTGACCAAAATCGACAGGTCCGGGGATTAGGGAATTTCTCATATGTCACAAAACGGTTGAAGCTCCTGTTCAAAAATGATGCTCCAAAATCAACTTCTGTCACCTTAGTGATACATTTTGGGATAGCACCTAAAGTTTAAAGCAGAAATTGGGGCACTTTTGAAATTTTCATTTTTGACCAAAATCGACAGGTCCGGGGCTTAGGGAATTTCTCATATGTCACAAAACGGTTCAAGCTTCTGTTCAAATATGATGCTCCAAATCAACTTCTGTCACCTTAGTGATACATTTTGGGATAGCACCTACAGTTTAAAGCAGAAATTGGGGCACTTTTGAAATTTTCATTTTTGACCAATATCGACAGGTCCGGGGCTTAGGGAATTTCTCATATGCACACAAAACGGTTGAAGCTCCTGTTCAAAAATGATGCTCCGAAATTAACTCCTGTCACCTTAGTGATACATTTTGGGACAGCACCTAAAGTTTAAAGCAGAAATTGGGGCACTTTTGAAATTTTCATTTTTGACCAAAATCGACAGGTCCGGGGCTTAGGGAATTTCTCATATGCCACAAAACGGTTGAAGCTCCTGTTCAAAAATGATGCTCCGAAATCAACTTCTGTCACCTTAGTGATACATTTTGGGATAGCACCTAAAGTTTAAAGCAGAAATTGGGGCACTTTTGAAATTTTCATTTTTGACCAAAATCGACAGGTCCGGGGATTAGGGAATTTCTCATATGTCACAAAACGGTTGAAGCTCCTGTTCAAAAATGATGCTCCAAAATCAACTTCTGTCACCTTAGTGATACATTTTGGGATAGCACCTAAAGTTTAAAGCAGAAATTGGGGCACTTTTGAAATTTTCATTTTTGACCAAAATCGACAGGTCCGGGGCTTAGGGAATTTCTCATATGTCACAAAACAGTTCAAGCTTCTGTTCAAATATGATGCTCCGAAATCAACTTCTGTCACCTTAGTGATACATTTTGGGATAGCACCTACAGTTTAAAGCAGAAATTGGGGCACTTTTGAAATTTTTATTTTTGACCAATATCGACAGGTCCGGGGCTTAGGGAATTTCTCATATGCACACAAAACGGTTGAAGCTCCTGTTCAAATATGATGCTCCGAAATCAACTCCTGTCACCTTAGTGATACATTTTGGGATAGCACCTAAAGTTTAAAGCAGAAATTGGGGCACTTTTGAAATTTTCATTTTTGACCAAAATCGACAGGTCCGGGGCTTAGGGAATTTCTCATATGCCACAAAACAATTCAAGCTCCTGTTCAAAAATGATGCTCCAAAATCAACTTCTGTCACCTTAGTGATACATTTTGGGATAGCACCTAAAGTTTAAAGCAGAAATTGGGGCACTTTTGAAATTTTCATTTTTGACCAAAATCGACAGGTCCGGGGCTTAGGGAATTTCTCATATGTCACAAAACGGTTCAAGCTTCTGTTCAAATATGATGCTCCGAAATCAACTTCTGTCACCTTAGTGATACATTTTGGGATAGCACCTACAGTTTAAAGCAGAAATTGGGGCACTTTTGAAATTTTCATTTTTGACCAATATCGACAGGTCCGGGGCTTAGGGAATTTCTCATATGCACACAAAACGGTTGAAGCTCCTGTTCAAAAATGATTCTCCGAAATCAACTTCTGTCACCTTAGTGATACATTTTGGGATAGTACCTAAAGTTTAAAGCAGAAATTGAGGCACTTTTGAAATTTTAATTTTTGACCAAAATCGACAGGTCCGGGGCTTAGGGAATTTCTCATATGCCACAAAACGGTTGAAGCTTCGGTTCAAAAATGATGCTCCGAAATCAACTTCTGTCACCTTAGTGATACATTTTGGGATAGTACCTAAAGTGTAAAGCAGAAATTGGGGCACTTTTGAAATTTTCATTTTTGACCAAAATCGACAGGTCCGGGGCTTAGGGAATTTCTCATATGCCACAAAACGGTTGAAGCTCCTGTTCAACAATGATGCTCCGAAATCAACTTCTGTCACCTTAGTGATACATTTTGGGACAGCACCTAAAGTTTAAAGCAGAAATTGGGGCACTTTTGAAATTTTCATTTTTGACCAAAATCGACAGGTCCGGAGCTTAGGGAATTTCTCATATGCCACAAAACGGTTGAAGCTCCTGTTCAAAAATGATGCTCCAAAATCAACTTCTGTCACCTTAGTGATACATTTTGGGATAGCACCTACAGTTTAAAGCAGAAATTGGGGCACTTTTGAAATTTTTATTTTTGACCAAAATCGACAGGTCCGGGGCTTAGGGAATTTCTCATATGTCACAAAACGGTTCAAGCTTCTGTTCAAATATGATGCTCCGAAATCAACTTCTGTCACCTTAGTGATACATTTTGGGATAGCACCTACAGTTTAAAGCAGAAATTGGGGCACTTTTGAAATTTTCATTTTTGACCAATATCGACAGGTCCGGGGCTTAGGGAATTTCTCATATGCACACAAAACGGTTGAAGCTCCTGTTCAAATATGATGCTCCAAAATCAACTTCTGTCACCTTAGTGATACATTTTGGGATAGCACCTAAAGTTTAAAGCAGAAATTGGGGCACTTTTGAAATTTTCATTTTTGACCAAAATCGACAGGTCCGGGGCTTAGGGAATTTCTCATATGCCACAAAACGGTTGAAGCTTCTGTTCAAAAATGATGCTCCGAAATCAACTTCTGTCACCTTAGTGATACATTTTGGGATAGCACCTACAGTTTAAAGCAGAAATTGGGGCACTTTTGAAATTTTCATTTTTGACCAAAATTGACAGGTCCGGGCCTTAGGGATTTTCTCATATGCCACAAAACGGTTGAAGCTTCTGTTCACAAATGATGCTCCGAAATCAACTTCTGTCACCTTAGTGATACATTTTGGGATAGCACCTACAGTTTAAAGCAGAAATTGGGGCACTTTCGAAATTTTCATTTTTGACCAAAATCGACAGGTCTGGGCCTTAGGGATTTTCTCATATGCCACAAAACGGTTGAAGCTTCTGTTCACAAATGATGCTCCTAAATCAACTTCTGTCACCTTAGTGATACATTTTGGGATAGTACCTTAAGTTTAAAGCAGAAATTGGGGCACTTTTGAAATTTTCATTTTTGACCAAAATCGACAGGTCCGGGGCTTAGGGAATTTCTCATATGCCACAAAACGGTTGAAGCTTCTGTTCACAAATGATGCTCCTAAATCAACTTCTGTCACCTTAGTGATACATTTTGGGATAGTACCTTAAGTTTAAAGCAGAAATTGGGGCACTTTTGAAATTTTCATTTTTGACCAAAATCGACAGGTCCGGGGCTTAGGGAATTTCTCATATGCCACAAAACGGTTGAAGCTCCTGTTCAACAATGATGCTCTGAAATCAACTTCTGTCACCTTAGTGATACATTTTGGGACAGCACCTAAAGTTTAAAGCAGAAATTGGGGCACTTTCGAAATTTTCATTTTTGACCAAAATCGACAGGTCTGGGCCTTAGGGATTTTCTCATATGCCACAAAACGGTTGAAGCTTCTGTTCACAAATGATGCTCCTAAATCAACTTCTGTCACCTTAGTGATACATTTTGGGATAGTACCTTAAGTTTAAAGCAGAAATTGGGGCACTTTTGAAATTTTCATTTTTGACCAAAATCGACAGGTCCGGGGCTTAGGGAATTTCTCATATGCCACAAAACGGTTGAAGCTCCTGTTCAACAATGATGCTCTGAAATCAACTTCTGTCACCTTAGTGATACATTTTGGGACAGCACCTAAAGTTTAAAGCAGAAATTGGGGCACTTTCGAAATTTTCATTTTTGACCAAAATCGACAGGTCTGGGCCTTAGGGATTTTCTCATATGCCACAAAACGGTTGAAGCTTCTGTTCACAAATGATGCTCCTAAATCAACTTCTGTCACCTTAGTGATACATTTTGGGATAGTACCTTAAGTTTAAAGCAGAAATTGGGGCACTTTTGAAATTTTCATTTTTGACCAAAATCGACAGGTCCGGGGCTTAGGGAATTTCTCATATGCCACAAAACGGTTGAAGCTTCTGTTCACAAATGATGCTCCTAAATCAACTTCTGTCACCTTAGTGATACATTTTGGGATAGTACCTTAAGTTTAAAGCAGAAATTGGGGCACTTTTGAAATTTTCATTTTTGACCAAAATCGACAGGTCCGGGGCTTAGGGAATTTCTCATATGCCACAAAACGGTTGAAGCTCCTGTTCAACAATGATGCTCTGAAATCAACTTCTGTCACCTTAGTGATACATTTTGGGACAGCACCTAAAGTTTAAAGCAGAAATTGGGGCACTTTTGAAATTTTCATTTTTGACCAAAATCGACAGGTCCGGGGCTTAGGGAATTTCTCATATGCCACAAAACGGTTGAAGCTTCTGTTCAAAATTGATGCTGTGAAATCAACTTCTGTCACCTTAGTGATACATTTTGGGATAGCACCTAAAGTTTAAAGCAGAAATTGGGGCACTTTTGAAATTTTCATTTTTGACCAAAATCGACAGGACGGGGCTTAGGGAATTTCTCATATGCCACAAAACGGTTGAAGCTCCTGTTCAAAAATGATGCTCCGAAATCAACTTCTGTCACCTTAGTGATACATTTTGGGATAGCACCTAAAGTTTAAAGCAGAAATTGGGGCACTTTTGAAATTTTCATTTTTGACCAAAATCGACAGGTCCGGGGCTTAGGTATTTTCTCATATGCCACAAAACGGTTGAAGCTTCTGTTCAAAAATGATGCTCCGAAATCAACTTCTGTCACCTTAGTGATACATTTTGGGATAGCACCTACAGTTTAAAGCAGAAATTGGGGCACTTTTGAAATTTTCATTTTTGACCAATATCGACAGGTCCGGGGCTTAGGGAATTTCTCATATGCACACAAAACGGTTGAAGCTCCTGTTCAAAAATGATGCTCCGAAATCAACTCCTGTCACCTTAGTGATACATTTTGGGACAGCACCTAAAGTTTAAAGCAGAAATTGGGGCACTTTTGAAATTTTCATTTTTGACCAAAATCGACAGGTCCGGGGCTTAGGGAATTTCTCATATGCCACAAAACGGTTGAAGCTCCTGTTCAAAAATGATGCTCCGAAATCAACTTCTGTCACCTTAGTGATACATTTTGGGATAGCACCTAAAGTTTAAAGCAGAAATTGGGGCACTTTTGAAATTTTCATTTTTGACCAAAATCGACAGGTCCGGGGATTAGGGAATTTCTCATATGTCACAAAACGGTTGAAGCTCCTGTTCAAAAATGATGCTCCAAAATCAACTTCTGTCACCTTAGTGATACATTTTGGGATAGCACCTAAAGTTTAAAGCAGAAATTGGGGCACTTTTGAAATTTTCATTTTTGACCAAAATCGACAGGTCCGGGGCTTAGGGAATTTCTCATATGTCACAAAACAGTTCAAGCTTCTGTTCAAATATGATGCTCCGAAATCAACTTCTGTCACCTTAGTGATACATTTTGGGATAGCACCTACAGTTTAAAGCAGAAATTGGGGCACTTTTGAAATTTTCATTTTTGACCAATATCGACAGGTCCGGGGCTTAGGGAATTTCTCATATGCACACAAAACGGTTGAAGCTCCTGTTCAAATATGATGCTCCGAAATCAACTCCTGTCACCTTAGTGATACATTTTGGGATAGCACCTAAAGTTTAAAGCAGAAATTGGGGCACTTTTGAAATTTTCATTTTTGACCAAAATCGACAGGTCCGGGGCTTAGGGAATTTCTCATATGCCACAAAACAATTCAAGCTCCTGTTCAAAAATGATGCTCCAAAATCAACTTCTGTCACCTTAGTGATACATTTTGGGATAGCACCTAAAGTTTAAAGCAGAAATTGGGGCACTTTTGAAATTTTCATTTTTGACCAAAATCGACAGGTCCGGGGCTTAGGGAATTTCTCATATGTCACAAAACGGTTCAAGCTTCTGTTCAAATATGATGCTCCGAAATCAACTTCTGTCACCTTAGTGATACATTTTGGGATAGCACCTACAGTTTAAAGCAGAAATTGGGGCACTTTTGAAATTTTCATTTTTGACCAATATCGACAGGTCCGGGGCTTAGGGAATTTCTCATATGCACACAAAACGGTTGAAGCTCCTGTTCAAAAATGATTCTCCGAAATCAACTTCTGTCACCTTAGTGATACATTTTGGGATAGTACCTAAAGTTTAAAGCAGAAATTGAGGCACTTTTGAAATTTTAATTTTTGACCAAAATCGACAGGTCCGGGGCTTAGGGAATTTCTCATATGCCACAAAACGGTTGAAGCTTCGGTTCAAAAATGATGCTCCGAAATCAACTTCTGTCACCTTAGTGATACATTTTGGGATAGTACCTAAAGTGTAAAGCAGAAATTGGGGCACTTTTGAAATTTTCATTTTTGACCAAAATCGACAGGTCCGGGGCTTAGGGAATTTCTCATATGCCACAAAACGGTTGCAGCTCCTGTTCAACAATGATGCTCCGAAATCAACTTCTGTCACCTTAGTGATACATTTTGGGACAGCACCTACAGTTTAAAGCAGAAATTGGGGCACTTTTGAAATTTTCATTTTTGACCAAAATCGACAGGTCCGGAGCTTAGGGAATTTCTCATATGCCACAAAACGGTTGAAGCTCCTGTTCAAAAATGATGCTCCAAAATCAACTTCTGTCACCTTAGTGATACATTTTGGGATAGCACCTACAGTTTAAAGCAGAAATTGGGGCACTTTTGAAATTTTCATTTTTGACCAAAATCGACAGGTCCGGGGCTTAGGGAATTTCTCATATGTCACAAAACGGTTCAAGCTTCTGTTCAAATATGATGCTCCGAAATCAACTTCTGTCACCTTAGTGATACATTTTGGGATAGCACCTACAGTTTAAAGCAGAAATTGGGGCACTTTTGAAATTTTCATTTTTGACCAATATCGACAGGTCCGGGGCTTAGGGAATTTCTCATATGCACACAAAACGGTTGAAGCTCCTGTTCAAATATGATGCTCCAAAATCAACTTCTGTCACCTTAGTGATACATTTTGGGATAGCACCTAAAGTTTAAAGCAGAAATTGGGGCACTTTTGAAATTTTCATTTTTGACCAAAATCGACAGGTCCGGGGCTTAGGGAATTTCTCATATGCCACAAAACGGTTGAAGCTTCTGTTCAAAAATGATGCTCCGAAATCAACTTCTGTCACCTTAGTGATACATTTTGGGATAGCACCTACAGTTTAAAGCAGAAATTGGGGCACTTTTGAAATTTTCATTTTTGACCAAAATTGACAGGTCCGGGCCTTAGGGATTTTCTCATATGCCACAAAACGGTTGAAGCTTCTGTTCACAAATGATGCTCCGAAATCAACTTCTGTCACCTTAGTGATACATTTTGGGATAGCACCTACAGTTTAAAGCAGAAATTGGGGCACTTTCGAAATTTTCATTTTTGACCAAAATCGACAGGTCTGGGCCTTAGGGATTTTCTCATATGCCACAAAACGGTTGAAGCTTCTGTTCACAAATGATGCTCCTAAATCAACTTCTGTCACCTTAGTGATACATTTTGGGATAGTACCTTAAGTTTAAAGCAGAAATTGGGGCACTTTTGAAATTTTCATTTTTGACCAAAATCGACAGGTCCGGGGCTTAGGGAATTTCTCATATGCCACAAAACGGTTGAAGCTTCTGTTCACAAATGATGCTCCTAAATCAACTTCTGTCACCTTAGTGATACATTTTGGGATAGTACCTTAAGTTTAAAGCAGAAATTGGGGCACTTTTGAAATTTTCATTTTTGACCAAAATCGACAGGTCCGGGGCTTAGGGAATTTCTCATATGCCACAAAACGGTTGAAGCTCCTGTTCAACAATGATGCTCTGAAATCAACTTCTGTCACCTTAGTGATACATTTTGGGACAGCACCTAAAGTTTAAAGCAGAAATTGGGGCACTTTCGAAATTTTCATTTTTGACCAAAATCGACAGGTCTGGGCCTTAGGGATTTTCTCATATGCCACAAAACGGTTGAAGCTTCTGTTCACAAATGATGCTCCTAAATCAACTTCTGTCACCTTAGTGATACATTTTGGGATAGTACCTTAAGTTTAAAGCAGAAATTGGGGCACTTTTGAAATTTTCATTTTTGACCAAAATCGACAGGTCCGGGGCTTAGGGAATTTCTCATATGCCACAAAACGGTTGAAGCTCCTGTTCAACAATGATGCTCTGAAATCAACTTCTGTCACCTTAGTGATACATTTTGGGACAGCACCTAAAGTTTAAAGCAGAAATTGGGGCACTTTCGAAATTTTCATTTTTGACCAAAATCGACAGGTCTGGGCCTTAGGGATTTTCTCATATGCCACAAAACGGTTGAAGCTTCTGTTCACAAATGATGCTCCTAAATCAACTTCTGTCACCTTAGTGATACATTTTGGGATAGTACCTTAAGTTTAAAGCAGAAATTGGGGCACTTTTGAAATTTTCATTTTTGACCAAAATCGACAGGTCCGGGGCTTAGGGAATTTCTCATATGCCACAAAACGGTTGAAGCTTCTGTTCACAAATGATGCTCCTAAATCAACTTCTGTCACCTTAGTGATACATTTTGGGATAGTACCTTAAGTTTAAAGCAGAAATTGGGGCACTTTTGAAATTTTCATTTTTGACCAAAATCGACAGGTCCGGGGCTTAGGGAATTTCTCATATGCCACAAAACGGTTGAAGCTCCTGTTCAACAATGATGCTCTGAAATCAACTTCTGTCACCTTAGTGATACATTTTGGGACAGCACCTAAAGTTTAAAGCAGAAATTGGGGCACTTTTGAAATTTTCATTTTTGACCAAAATCGACAGGTCCGGGGCTTAGGGAATTTCTCATATGCCACAAAACGGTTGAAGCTTCTGTTCAAAATTGATGCTGTGAAATCAACTTCTGTCACCTTAGTGATACATTTTGGGATAGCACCTAAAGTTTAAAGCAGAAATTGGGGCACTTTTGAAATTTTCATTTTTGACCAAAATCGACAGGACGGGGCTTAGGGAATTTCTCATATGCCACAAAACGGTTGAAGCTCCTGTTCAAAAATGATGCTCCGAAATCAACTTCTGTCACCTTAGTGATACATTTTGGGATAGCACCTAAAGTTTAAAGCAGAAATTGGGGCACTTTTGAAATTTTCATTTTTGACCAAAATCGACAGGTCCGGGGCTTAGGTATTTTCTCATATGCCACAAAACGTTTGAAGCTTCTGTTCAAAAATGATGCTCCGAAATCAACTTCTGTCACCTTAGTGATACATTTTGGGACAGCACCTAAAGTTTAAAGCAGAAATTGGGGCACTTTTGAAATTTTCATTTTTGACCAAAATCGACAGGTCCGGGGCTTAGGGAATTTCTCATATGCCACAAAACGGTTGAAGCTTCTGTTCAAAAATGATGCTCCGAAATCAACTTCTGTCACCTTAGTGATACATTTTGGGATAGCACCTACAGTTTAAAGCAGAAATTGGGGCACTTTTGAAATTTTCATTTTTGACCAAAATTGACAGGTCCGGGCCTTAGGGATTTTCTCATATGCCACAAAACGGTTGAAGCTTCTGTTCACAAATGATGCTCCGAAATCAACTTCTGTCACCTTAGTGATACATTTTGGGATAGCACCTACAGTTTAAAGCAGAAATTGGGGCACTTTCGAAATTTTCATTTTTGACCAAAATCGACAGGTCTGGGCCTTAGGGATTTTCTCATATGCCACAAAACGGTTGAAGCTTCTGTTCACAAATGATGCTCCTAAATCAACTTCTGTCACCTTAGTGATACATTTTGGGATAGTACCTTAAGTTTAAAGCAGAAATTGGGGCACTTTTGAAATTTTCATTTTTGACCAAAATCGACAGGTCCGGGGCTTAGGGAATTTCTCATATGCCACAAAACGGTTGAAGCTTCTGTTCACAAATGATGCTCCTAAATCAACTTCTGTCACCTTAGTGATACATTTTGGGATAGTACCTTAAGTTTAAAGCAGAAATTGGGGCACTTTTGAAATTTTCATTTTTGACCAAAATCGACAGGTCCGGGGCTTAGGGAATTTCTCATATGCCACAAAACGGTTGAAGCTCCTGTTCAACAATGATGCTCTGAAATCAACTTCTGTCACCTTAGTGATACATTTTGGGACAGCACCTAAAGTTTAAAGCAGAAATTGGGGCACTTTTGAAATTTTCATTTTTGACCAAAATCGACAGGTCCGGGGCTTAGGGAATTTCTCATATGCCACAAAACGGTTGAAGCTTCTGTTCAAAATTGATGCTGTGAAATCAACTTCTGTCACCTTAGTGATACATTTTGGGATAGCACCTAAAGTTTAAAGCAGAAATTGGGGCACTTTTGAAATTTTCATTTTTGACCAAAATCGACAGGTCCGGGGCTTAGGGAATTTCTCATATGTCACAAAACGGTTCAAGCTTCTGTTCAAATATGATGCTCCGAAATCAACTTCTGTCACCTTAGTGATACATTTTGGGATAGCACCTACAGTTTAAAGCAGAAATTGGGGCACTTTTGAAATTTTCATTTTTGACCAATATCGACAGGTCCGGGGCTTAGGGAATTTCTCATATGCACACAAAACGGTTGAAGCTCCTGTTCAAATATGATGCTCCAAAATCAACTTCTGTCACCTTAGTGATACATTTTGGGATAGCACCTAAAGTTTAAAGCAGAAATTGGGGCACTTTTGAAATTTTCATTTTTGACCAAAATCGACAGGTCCGGGGCTTAGGGAATTTCTCATATGCCACAAAACGGTTGAAGCTTCTGTTCAAAAATGATGCTCCGAAATCAACTTCTGTCACCTTAGTGATACATTTTGGGATAGCACCTACAGTTTAAAGCAGAAATTGGGGCACTTTTGAAATTTTCATTTTTGACCAAAATTGACAGGTCCGGGCCTTAGGGATTTTCTCATATGCCACAAAACGGTTGAAGCTTCTGTTCACAAATGATGCTCCGAAATCAACTTCTGTCACCTTAGTGATACATTTTGGGATAGCACCTACAGTTTAAAGCAGAAATTGGGGCACTTTTGAAATTTTCATTTTTGACCAAAATTGACAGGTCCGGGGCTTAGGGAATTTCTCATATGCCACAAAACGGTTGAAGCTCCTGTTCAACAATGATGCTCTGAAATCAACTTCTGTCACCTTAGTGATACATTTTGGGACAGCACCTAAAGTTTAAAGCAGAAATTGGGGCACTTTCGAAATTTTCATTTTTGACCAAAATCGACAGGTCTGGGCCTTAGGGATTTTCTCATATGCCACAAAACGGTTGAAGCTTCTGTTCACAAATGATGCTCCTAAATCAACTTCTGTCACCTTAGTGATACATTTTGGGATAGTACCTTAAGTTTAAAGCAGAAATTGGGGCACTTTTGAAATTTTCATTTTTGACCAAAATCGACAGGTCCGGGGCTTAGGGAATTTCTCATATGCCACAAAACGGTTGAAGCTCCTGTTCAACAATGATGCTCTGAAATCAACTTCTGTCACCTTAGTGATACATTTTGGGACAGCACCTAAAGTTTAAAGCAGAAATTGGGGCACTTTCGAAATTTTCATTTTTGACCAAAATCGACAGGTCTGGGCCTTAGGGATTTTCTCATATGCCACAAAACGGTTGAAGCTTCTGTTCACAAATGATGCTCCTAAATCAACTTCTGTCACCTTAGTGATACATTTTGGGATAGTACCTTAAGTTTAAAGCAGAAATTGGGGCACTTTTGAAATTTTCATTTTTGACCAAAATCGACAGGTCCGGGGCTTAGGGAATTTCTCATATGCCACAAAACGGTTGAAGCTTCTGTTCACAAATGATGCTCCTAAATCAACTTCTGTCACCTTAGTGATACATTTTGGGATAGTACCTTAAGTTTAAAGCAGAAATTGGGGCACTTTTGAAATTTTCATTTTTGACCAAAATCGACAGGTCCGGGGCTTAGGGAATTTCTCATATGCCACAAAACGGTTGAAGCTCCTGTTCAACAATGATGCTCTGAAATCAACTTCTGTCACCTTAGTGATACATTTTGGGACAGCACCTAAAGTTTAAAGCAGAAATTGGGGCACTTTTGAAATTTTCATTTTTGACCAAAATCGACAGGTCCGGGGCTTAGGGAATTTCTCATATGCCACAAAACGGTTGAAGCTTCTGTTCAAAATTGATGCTGTGAAATCAACTTCTGTCACCTTAGTGATACATTTTGGGATAGCACCTAAAGTTTAAAGCAGAAATTGGGGCACTTTTGAAATTTTCATTTTTGACCAAAATCGACAGGACGGGGCTTAGGGAATTTCTCATATGCCACAAAACGGTTGAAGCTCCTGTTCAAAAATGATGCTCCGAAATCAACTTCTGTCACCTTAGTGATACATTTTGGGATAGCACCTAAAGTTTAAAGCAGAAATTGGGGCACTTTTGAAATTTTCATTTTTGACCAAAATCGACAGGTCCGGGGCTTAGGTATTTTCTCATATGCCACAAAACGGTTGAAGCTTCTGTTCAAAAATGATGCTCCGAAATCAACTTCTGTCACCTTAGTGATACATTTTGGGACAGCACCTAAAGTTTAAAGCAGAAATTGGGGCACTTTTGAAATTTTCATTTTTGACCAAAATCGACAGGTCCGGGGCTTAGGGAATTTCTCATATGCCACAAAACGGTTGAAGCTTCTGTTCAAAAATGATGCTCCGAAATCAACTTCTGTCACCTTAGTGATACATTTTGGGATAGCACCTACAGTTTAAAGCAGAAATTGGGGCACTTTTGAAATTTTCATTTTTGACCAAAATTGACAGGTCCGGGCCTTAGGGATTTTCTCATATGCCACAAAACGGTTGAAGCTTCTGTTCACAAATAATGCTCCGAAATCAACTTCTGTCACCTTAGTGATACATTTTGGGATAGCACCTACAGTTTAAAGCAGAAATTGGGGCACTTTCGAAATTTTCATTTTTGACCAAAATCGACAGGTCTGGGCCTTAGGGATTTTCTCATATGCCACAAAACGGTTGAAGCTTCTGTTCACAAATGATGCTCCTAAATCAACTTCTGTCACCTTAGTGATACATTTTGGGATAGTACCTTAAGTTTAAAGCAGAAATTGGGGCACTTTTGAAATTTTCATTTTTGACCAAAATCGACAGGTCCGGGGCTTAGGGAATTTCTCATATGCCACAAAACGGTTGAAGCTTCTGTTCACAAATGATGCTCCTAAATCAACTTCTGTCACCTTAGTGATACATTTTGGGATAGTACCTTAAGTTTAAAGCAGAAATTGGGGCACTTTTGAAATTTTCATTTTTGACCAAAATCGACAGGTCCGGGGCTTAGGGAATTTCTCATATGCCACAAAACGGTTGAAGCTCCTGTTCAACAATGATGCTCTGAAATCAACTTCTGTCACCTTAGTGATACATTTTGGGACAGCACCTAAAGTTTAAAGCAGAAATTGGGGCACTTTTGAAATTTTCATTTTTGACCAAAATCGACAGGTCCGGGGCTTAGGGAATTTCTCATATGCCACAAAACGGTTGAAGCTTCTGTTCAAAATTGATGCTGTGAAATCAACTTCTGTCACCTTAGTGATACATTTTGGGATAGCACCTAAAGTTTAAAGCAGAAATTGGGGCACTTTTGAAATTTTCATTTTTGACCAAAATCGACAGGTCCGGGGCTTAGGGAATTTCTCATATGTCACAAAACGGTTCAAGCTTCTGTTCAAATATGATGCTCCGAAATCAACTTCTGTCACCTTAGTGATACATTTTGGGATAGCACCTACAGTTTAAAGCAGAAATTGGGGCACTTTTGAAATTTTCATTTTTGACCAATATCGACAGGTCCGGGGCTTAGGGAATTTCTCATATGCACACAAAACGGTTGAAGCTCCTGTTCAAATATGATGCTCCAAAATCAACTTCTGTCACCTTAGTGATACATTTTGGGATAGCACCTAAAGTTTAAAGCAGAAATTGGGGCACTTTTGAAATTTTCATTTTTGACCAAAATCGACAGGTCCGGGGCTTAGGGAATTTCTCATATGCCACAAAACGGTTGAAGCTTCTGTTCAAAAATGATGCTCCGAAATCAACTTCTGTCACCTTAGTGATACATTTTGGGATAGCACCTACAGTTTAAAGCAGAAATTGGGGCACTTTTGAAATTTTCATTTTTGACCAAAATTGACAGGTCCGGGCCTTAGGGATTTTCTCATATGCCACAAAACGGTTGAAGCTTCTGTTCACAAATGATGCTCCGAAATCAACTTCTGTCACCTTAGTGATACATTTTGGGATAGCACCTACAGTTTAAAGCAGAAATTGGGGCACTTTCGAAATTTTCATTTTTGACCAAAATCGACAGGTCTGGGCCTTAGGGATTTTCTCATATGCCACAAAACGGTTGAAGCTTCTGTTCACAAATGATGCTCCTAAATCAACTTCTGTCACCTTAGTGATACATTTTGGGATAGTACCTTAAGTTTAAAGCAGAAATTGGGGCACTTTTGAAATTTTCATTTTTGACCAAAATCGACAGGTCCGGGGCTTAGGGAATTTCTCATATGCCACAAAACGGTTGAAGCTTCTGTTCACAAATGATGCTCCTAAATCAACTTCTGTCACCTTAGTGATACATTTTGGGATAGTACCTTAAGTTTAAAGCAGAAATTGGGGCACTTTTGAAATTTTCATTTTTGACCAAAATCGACAGGTCCGGGGCTTAGGGAATTTCTCATATGCCACAAAACGGTTGAAGCTCCTGTTCAACAATGATGCTCTGAAATCAACTTCTGTCACCTTAGTGATACATTTTGGGACAGCACCTAAAGTTTAAAGCAGAAATTGGGGCACTTTCGAAATTTTCATTTTTGACCAAAATCGACAGGTCTGGGCCTTAGGGATTTTCTCATATGCCACAAAACGGTTGAAGCTTCTGTTCACAAATGATGCTCCTAAATCAACTTCTGTCACCTTAGTGATACATTTTGGGATAGTACCTTAAGTTTAAAGCAGAAATTGGGGCACTTTTGAAATTTTCATTTTTGACCAAAATCGACAGGTCCGGGGCTTAGGGAATTTCTCATATGCCACAAAACGGTTGAAGCTCCTGTACAAAAATGATGCTCCGAAATCAACTTCTGTCACCTTAGTGATACATTTTGGGATAGCACCTAAAGTTTAAAGCAGAAATTGGGGCACTTTTGAAATTTTCATTTTTGACCAAAATCGACAGGTCCGGGGCTTAGGGAATTTCTCATATGCCACAAAACGGTTGAAGCTTCTGTTCAAAAATGATGCTCCGAAATCAATTTCTGTCACCTTAGTGATACATTTTGGGACAGCACCTAAAGTTTAAAGCAGAAATTGGGGCACTTTTGAAATTTTCATTTTTGACCAAAATCGACAGGTCCGGGGCTTAGGGAATTTCTCATATGCCACAAAACGGTTGAAGCTCCTGTTCAAAAATGATGCTCCGAAATCATCTTCTGTCACCTTAGTGATACATTTTGGGATAGCACCTAAAGTTTAAAGCAGAAATTGGGGCACTTTTGAAATTTTCATTTTTGACCAAAATCGACAGGTCCGGGGCTTAGGGAATTTCTCATATGCCACAAAACGGTTGAAGCTCCTGTTCAAAAATGATGCTCCGAAATCAACTTCTGTCACCTTAGTGATACATTTTGGGATAGCACCTAAAGTTTAAAGCAGAAATTGGGGCACTTTTGAAATTTTCATTTTTGACCAAAATCGACAGGTCCAGGGCTTAGGGAATTTCTCATATGTCACAAAACGGTTCAAGCTTCTGTTCAAATATGATGCTCCGAAATCAACTTCTGTCACCTTAGTGATACATTTTGGGATAGCACCTACAGTTTAAAGCAGAAATTGGGGTACTTTTGAAATTTTCATTTTTGACCAATATCGACAGGTCCGGGGCTTAGGGAATTTCTCATATGCCACAAAACGGTTGAAGCTTCTGTTAAAAAATGATGCTCCGAAATCAACTTCTGTCACCTTAGTGATACATTTTGGGATAGCACCTACAGTTTAAAGCAGAAATTGGGGCACTTTTGAAATTTTCATTTTTGACCAAAATTGACAGGTCCGGGCCTTAGGGATTTTCTCATATGCCACAAAACGGTTGAAGCTTCTGTTCACAAATGATGCTCCGAAATCAACTTCTGTCACCTTAGTGATACATTTTGGGATAGCACCTACAGTTTAAAGCAGAAATTGGGGCACTTTCGAAATTTTCATTTTTGACCAAAATCGACAGGTCTGGGCCTTAGGGATTTTCTCATATGCCACAAAACGGTTGAAGCTTCTGTTCACAAATGATGCTCCTAAATCAACTTCTGTCACCTTAGTGATACATTTTGGGATAGTACCTTAAGTTTAAAGCAGAAATTGGGGCACTTTTGAAATTTTCATTTTTGACCAAAATCGACAGGTCCGGGGCTTAGGGAATTTCTCATATGCCACAAAACGGTTGAAGCTCCTGTTCAACAATGATGCTCCGAAATCAACTTCTGTCACCTTAGTGATACATTTTGGGACAGCACCTAAAGTTTAAAGCAGAAATTGGGGCACTTTTGAAATTTTCATTTTTGACCAAAATCGACAGGTCCGGGGCTTAGGGAATTTCTCATATGCCACAAAACGGTTAAAGCTTCTGTTCAAAATTGATGCTCTGAAATCAACTTCTGTCACCTTAGTGATACATTTTGGGATAGCACCTAAAGTTTAAAGCAGAAATTGGGGCACTTTTGAAATTTTCATTTTTGACCAAAATCGACAGGTCCGGGGCTTAGGGAATTTCTCATATGCCACAAAACGGTTGAAGCTCCTGTTCAAAAATGATGCTCCGAAATCAACTTCTGTCACCTTAGTGATACATTTTGGGACAGCACCTAAAGTTTAAAGCAGAAATTGGGGCACTTTTGAAATTTTCATTTTTGACCAAAATCGACAGGTCCGGGGCTTAGGGAATTTCTCATATGCCACAAAACGGTTGAAGCTCCTGTTCAAAAATGATGCTCCGAAATCAACTTCTGTCACCTTATTGATACATTTTGGGATAGCACCTACAGTTTAAAGCAGAAATTGGGGTACTTTTGAAATTTTCATTTTTGACCAATATCGACAGGTCCGGGGCTTAGGGAATTTCTCATATGCACACAAAACGGTTGAAGCTCCTGTTCAAATATGATGCTCCGAAATCAACTTCTGTCACCTTAGTGATACATTTTGGGATAGCACCTAAAGTTTAAAGCAGAAATTGGGGCACTTTTGAAATTTTCATTTTTGACCAAAATCGACAGGTCCGGGGCTTAGGGAATTTCTCATATGCCACAAAACGGTTGAAGCTTCTGTTCAAAAATGATGCTCCGAAATCAACTTCTGTCACCTTAGTGATACATTTTGGGATAGCACCTACAGTTTAAAGCAGAAATTGGGGCACTTTTGAAATTTTCATTTTTGACCAAAATTGACAGGTCCGGGCCTTAGGGATTTTCTCATGTGCCACAAAACGGTTGAAGCTTCTGTTCACAAATGATGCTCCGAAATCAACTTCTGTCACCTTAGTGATACATTTTGGGATAGCACCTACAGTTTAAAGCAGAAATTGGGGCACTTTCGAAATTTTCATTTTTGACCAAAATCGACAGGTCCGGGCCTTAGGGATTTTCTCATATGCCACAAAACGGTTGAAGCTTCTGTTCACAAATGATGCTCCTAAATCAACTTCTGTCACCTTAGTGATACATTTTGGGATAGTACCTTAAGTTTAAAGCAGAAATTGGGGCACTTTTGAAATTTTCATTTTTGACCAAAATCGACAGGTCCGGGGCTTAGGGAATTTCTCATATGCCACAAAACGGTTGAAGCTTCTGTTCACAAATGATGCTCCTAAATCAACTTCTGTCACCTTAGTGATACATTTTGGGATAGTACCTTAAGTTTAAAGCAGAAATTGGGGCACTTTTGAAATTTTCATTTTTGACCAAAATCGACAGGTCCGGGGCTTAGGGAATTTCTCATATGCCACAAAACGGTTGAAGCTCCTGTTCAACAATGATGCTCTGAAATCAACTTCTGTCACCTTAGTGATACATTTTGGGACAGCACCTAAAGTTTAAAGCAGAAATTGGGGCACTTTTGAAATTTTCATTTTTGACCAAAATCGACAGGTCCGGGGCTTAGGGAATTTCTCATATGCCACAAAACGGTTCAAGCTCCTGTTCAAAAATGATGCTCCAAAATCAACTTCTGTCACCTTAGTGATACATTTTGGGATAGCACCTAAAGTTTAAAGCAGAAATTGGGGCACTTTTGAAATTTTCATTTTTGACCAAAATCGACAGGACGGGGCTTAGGGAATTTCTCATATGCCACAAAACGGTTGAAGCTCCTGTTCAAAAATGATGCTCCGAAATCAACTTCTGTCACCTTAGTGATACATTTTGGGATAGCACCTAAAGTTTAAAGCAGAAATTGGGGCACTTTTGAAATTTTCATTTTTGACCAAAATCGACAGGTCCGGGGCTTAGGTATTTTCTCATATGCCACAAAACGGTTGAAGCTTCTGTTCAAAAATGATGCTCCGAAATCAACTTCTGTCACCTTAGTGATACATTTTGGGACAGCACCTAAAGTTTAAAGCAGAAATTGGGGCACTTTTGAAATTTTCATTTTTGACCAAAATCGACAGGTCTGGGGCTTAGGGAATTTCTCATATGCCACAAAACGGTTGAAGCTTCTGTTCAAAAATGATGCTCCGAAATCAACTTCTGTCACCTTAGTGATACATTTTGGGATAGCACCTACAGTTTAAAGCAGAAATTGGGGCACTTTTGAAATTTTCATTTTTGACCAAAATTGACAGGTCCGGGCCTTAGGGATTTTCTCATATGCCACAAAACGGTTGAAGCTTCTGTTCACAAATGATGCTCCGAAATCAACTTCTGTCACCTTAGTGATACATTTTGGGATAGCACCTACAGTTTAAAGCAGAAATTGGGGCACTTTCGAAATTTTCATTTTTGACCAAAATCGACAGGTCTGGGCCTTAGGGATTTTCTCATATGCCACAAAACGGTTGAAGCTTCTGTTCACAAATGATGCTCCTAAATCAACTTCTGTCACCTTAGTGATACATTTTGGGATAGTACCTTAAGTTTAAAGCAGAAATTGGGGCACTTTTGAAATTTTCATTTTTGACCAAAATCGACAGGTCCGGGGCTTAGGGAATTTCTCATATGCCACAAAACGGTTGAAGCTTCTGTTCACAAATGATGCTCCTAAATCAACTTCTGTCACCTTAGTGATACATTTTGGGATAGTACCTTAAGTTTAAAGCAGAAATTGGGGCACTTTTGAAATTTTCATTTTTGACCAAAATCGACAGGTCCGGGGCTTAGGGAATTTCTCATATGCCACAAAACGGTTGAAGCTCCTGTTCAACAATGATGCTCTGAAATCAACTTCTGTCACCTTAGTGATACATTTTGGGACAGCACCTAAAGTTTAAAGCAGAAATTGGGGCACTTTTGAAATTTTCATTTTTGACCAAAATCGACAGGTCCGGGGCTTAGGGAATTTCTCATATGCCACAAAACGGTTGAAGCTTCTGTTCAAAATTGATGCTGTGAAATCAACTTCTGTCACCTTAGTGATACATTTTGGGATAGCACCTAAAGTTTAAAGCAGAAATTGGGGCACTTTTGAAATTTTCATTTTTGACCAAAATCGACAGGTCCGGGGCTTAGGGAATTTCTCATATGTCACAAAACGGTTCAAGCTTCTGTTCAAATATGATGCTCCGAAATCAACTTCTGTCACCTTAGTGATACATTTTGGGATAGCACCTACAGTTTAAAGCAGAAATTGGGGCACTTTTGAAATTTTCATTTTTGACCAATATCGACAGGTCCGGGGCTTAGGGAATTTCTCATATGCACACAAAACGGTTGAAGCTCCTGTTCAAATATGATGCTCCAAAATCAACTTCTGTCACCTTAGTGATACATTTTGGGATAGCACCTAAAGTTTAAAGCAGAAATTGGGGCACTTTTGAAATTTTCATTTTTGACCAAAATCGACAGGTCCGGGGCTTAGGGAATTTCTCATATGCCACAAAACGGTTGAAGCTTCTGTTCAAAAATGATGCTCCGAAATCAACTTCTGTCACCTTAGTGATACATTTTGGGATAGCACCTACAGTTTAAAGCAGAAATTGGGGCACTTTTGAAATTTTCATTTTTGACCAAAATTGACAGGTCCGGGCCTTAGGGATTTTCTCATATGCCACAAAACGGTTGAAGCTTCTGTTCACAAATGATGCTCCGAAATCAACTTCTGTCACCTTAGTGATACATTTTGGGATAGCACCTACAGTTTAAAGCAGAAATTGGGGCACTTTCGAAATTTTCATTTTTGACCAAAATCGACAGGTCTGGGCCTTAGGGATTTTCTCATATGCCACAAAACGGTTGAAGCTTCTGTTCACAAATGATGCTCCTAAATCAACTTCTGTCACCTTAGTGATACATTTTGGGATAGTACCTTAAGTTTAAAGCAGAAATTGGGGCACTTTTGAAATTTTCATTTTTGACCAAAATCGACAGGTCCGGGGCTTAGGGAATTTCTCATATGCCACAAAACGGTTGAAGCTTCTGTTCACAAATGATGCTCCTAAATCAACTTCTGTCACCTTAGTGATACATTTTGGGATAGTACCTTAAGTTTAAAGCAGAAATTGGGGCACTTTTGAAATTTTCATTTTTGACCAAAATCGACAGGTCCGGGGCTTAGGGAATTTCTCATATGCCACAAAACGGTTGAAGCTCCTGTTCAACAATGATGCTCTGAAATCAACTTCTGTCACCTTAGTGATACATTTTGGGACAGCACCTAAAGTTTAAAGCAGAAATTGGGGCACTTTCGAAATTTTCATTTTTGACCAAAATCGACAGGTCTGGGCCTTAGGGATTTTCTCATATGCCACAAAACGGTTGAAGCTTCTGTTCACAAATGATGCTCCTAAATCAACTTCTGTCACCTTAGTGATACATTTTGGGATAGTACCTTAAGTTTAAAGCAGAAATTGGGGCACTTTTGAAATTTTCATTTTTGACCAAAATCGACAGGTCCGGGGCTTAGGGAATTTCTCATATGCCACAAAACGGTTGAAGCTCCTGTACAAAAATGATGCTCCGAAATCAACTTCTGTCACCTTAGTGATACATTTTGGGATAGCACCTAAAGTTTAAAGCAGAAATTGGGGCACTTTTGAAATTTTCATTTTTGACCAAAATCGACAGGTCCGGGGCTTAGGGAATTTCTCATATGCCACAAAACGGTTGAAGCTTCTGTTCAAAAATGATGCTCCGAAATCAATTTCTGTCACCTTAGTGATACATTTTGGGACAGCACCTAAAGTTTAAAGCAGAAATTGGGGCACTTTTGAAATTTTCATTTTTGACCAAAATCGACAGGTCCGGGGCTTAGGGAATTTCTCATATGCCACAAAACGGTTGAAGCTCCTGTTCAAAAATGATGCTCCGAAATCATCTTCTGTCACCTTAGTGATACATTTTGGGATAGCACCTAAAGTTTAAAGCAGAAATTGGGGCACTTTTGAAATTTTCATTTTTGACCAAAATCGACAGGTCCGGGGCTTAGGGAATTTCTCATATGCCACAAAACGGTTGAAGCTCCTGTTCAAAAATGATGCTCCGAAATCAACTTCTGTCACCTTAGTGATACATTTTGGGATAGCACCTAAAGTTTAAAGCAGAAATTGGGGCACTTTTGAAATTTTCATTTTTGACCAAAATCGACAGGTCCGGGGCTTAGGGAATTTCTCATATGTCACAAAACGGTTCAAGCTTCTGTTCAAATATGATGCTCCGAAATCAACTTCTGTCACCTTAGTGATACATTTTGGGATAGCACCTACAGTTTAAAGCAGAAATTGGGGCACTTTTGAAATTTTCATTTTTGACCAATATCGACAGGTCCGGGGCTTAGGGAATTTCTCATATGCACACAAAACGGTTGAAGCTCCTGTTCAAATATGATGCTCCAAAATCAACTTCTGTCACCTTAGTGATACATTTTGGGATAGCACCTAAAGTTTAAAGCAGAAATTGGGGCACTTTTGAAATTTTCATTTTTGACCAAAATCGACAGGTCCGGGGCTTAGGGAATTTCTCATATGCCACAAAACGGTTGAAGCTTCTGTTCAAAAATGATGCTCCGAAATCAACTTCTGTCACCTTAGTGATACATTTTGGGATAGCACCTACAGTTTAAAGCAGAAATTGGGGCACTTTTGAAATTTTCATTTTTGACCAAAATTGACAGGTCCGGGCCTTAGGGATTTTCTCATATGCCACAAAACGGTTGAAGCTTCTGTTCACAAATGATGCTCCGAAATCAACTTCTGTCACCTTAGTGATACATTTTGGGATAGCACCTACAGTTTAAAGCAGAAATTGGGGCACTTTCGAAATTTTCATTTTTGACCAAAATCGACAGGTCTGGGCCTTAGGGATTTTCTCATATGCCACAAAACGGTTGAAGCTTCTGTTCACAAATGATGCTCCTAAATCAACTTCTGTCACCTTAGTGATACATTTTGGGATAGTACCTTAAGTTTAAAGCAGAAATTGGGGCACTTTTGAAATTTTCATTTTTGACCAAAATCGACAGGTCCGGGGCTTAGGGAATTTCTCATATGCCACAAAACGGTTGAAGCTTCTGTTCACAAATGATGCTCCTAAATCAACTTCTGTCACCTTAGTGATACATTTTGGGATAGTACCTTAAGTTTAAAGCAGAAATTGGGGCACTTTTGAAATTTTCATTTTTGACCAAAATCGACAGGTCCGGGGCTTAGGGAATTTCTCATATGCCACAAAACGGTTGAAGCTCCTGTTCAACAATGATGCTCTGAAATCAACTTCTGTCACCTTAGTGATACATTTTGGGACAGCACCTAAAGTTTAAAGCAGAAATTGGGGCACTTTCGAAATTTTCATTTTTGACCAAAATCGACAGGTCTGGGCCTTAGGGATTTTCTCATATGCCACAAAACGGTTGAAGCTTCTGTTCACAAATGATGCTCCTAAATCAACTTCTGTCACCTTAGTGATACATTTTGGGATAGTACCTTAAGTTTAAAGCAGAAATTGGGGCACTTTTGAAATTTTCATTTTTGACCAAAATCGACAGGTCCGGGGCTTAGGGAATTTCTCATATGCCACAAAACGGTTGAAGCTCCTGTTCAACAATGATGCTCTGAAATCAACTTCTGTCACCTTAGTGATACATTTTGGGATAGTACCTTAAGTTTAAAGCAGAAATTGGGGCACTTTTGAAATTTTCATTTTTGACCAAAATCGACAGGTCCGGGGCTTAGGGAATTTCTCATATGCCACAAAACGGTTGAAGCTTCTGTTCACAAATGATGCTCCTAAATCAACTTCTGTCACCTTAGTGATACATTTTGGGATAGTACCTTAAGTTTAAAGCAGAAATTGGGGCACTTTTGAAATTTTCATTTTTGACCAAAATCGACAGGTCCGGGGCTTAGGGAATTTCTCATATGCCACAAAACGGTTGAAGCTCCTGTTCAACAATGATGCTCTGAAATCAACTTCTGTCACCTTAGTGATACATTTTGGGACAGCACCTAAAGTTTAAAGCAGAAATTGGGGCACTTTTGAAATTTTCATTTTTGACCAAAATCGACAGGTCCGGGGCTTAGGGAATTTCTCATATGCCACAAAACGGTTCAAGCTCCTGTTCAAAAATGATGCTCCAAAATCAACTTCTGTCACCTTAGTGATACATTTTGGGACAGCACCTAAAGTTTAAAGCAGAAATTGGGGCACTTTTGAAATTTTCATTTTTGACCAAAATCGACAGGTCCGGGGCTTAGGGAATTTCTCATATGCCACAAAACGGTTGAAGCTCCTGTTCAAAAATGATGCTCCGAAATCATCTTCTGTCACCTTAGTGATACATTTTGGGATAGCACCTAAAGTTTAAAGCAGAAATTGGGGCACTTTTGAAATTTTCATTTTTGACCAAAATCGACAGGTCCGGGGCTTAGGGAATTTCTCATATGCCACAAAACGGTTGAAGCTCCTGTTCAAAAATGATGCTCCGAAATCAACTTCTGTCACCTTAGTGATACATTTTGGGATAGCACCTAAAGTTTAAAGCAGAAATTGGGGCACTTTTGAAATTTTCATTTTTGACCAAAATCGACAGGTCCAGGGCTTAGGGAATTTCTCATATGTCACAAAACGGTTCAAGCTTCTGTTCAAATATGATGCTCCGAAATCAACTTCTGTCACCTTAGTGATACATTTTGGGATAGCACCTACAGTTTAAAGCAGAAATTGGGGTACTTTTGAAATTTTCATTTTTGACCAATATCGACAGGTCCGGGGCTTAGGGAATTTCTCATATGCCACAAAACGGTTGAAGCTTCTGTTAAAAAATGATGCTCCGAAATCAACTTCTGTCACCTTAGTGATACATTTTGGGATAGCACCTACAGTTTAAAGCAGAAATTGGGGCACTTTTGAAATTTTCATTTTTGACCAAAATTGACAGGTCCGGGCCTTAGGGATTTTCTCATATGCCACAAAACGGTTGAAGCTTCTGTTCACAAATGATGCTCCGAAATCAACTTCTGTCACCTTAGTGATACATTTTGGGATAGCACCTACAGTTTAAAGCAGAAATTGGGGCACTTTCGAAATTTTCATTTTTGACCAAAATCGACAGGTCTGGGCCTTAGGGATTTTCTCATATGCCACAAAATGGTTGAAGCTTCTGTTCACAAATGATGCTCCTAAATCAACTTCTGTCACCTTAGTGATACATTTTGGGATAGTACCTTAAGTTTAAAGCAGAAATTGGGGCACTTTTGAAATTTTCATTTTTGACCAAAATCGACAGGTCCGGGGCTTAGGGAATTTCTCATATGCCACAAAACGGTTGAAGCTCCTGTTCAACAATGATGCTCCGAAATCAACTTCTGTCACCTTAGTGATACATTTTGGGACAGCACCTAAAGTTTAAAGCAGAAATTGGGGCACTTTTGAAATTTTCATTTTTGACCAAAATCGACAGGTCCGGGGCTTAGGGAATTTCTCATATGCCACAAAACGGTTAAAGCTTCTGTTCAAAATTGATGCTCTGAAATCAACTTCTGTCACCTTAGTGATACATTTTGGGATAGCACCTAAAGTTTAAAGCAGAAATTGGGGCACTTTTGAAATTTTCATTTTTGACCAAAATCGACAGGTCCGGGGCTTAGGGAATTTCTCATATGCCACAAAACGGTTGAAGCTCCTGTTCAAAAATGATGCTCCGAAATCAACTTCTGTCACCTTAGTGATACATTTTGGGACAGCACCTAAAGTTTAAAGCAGAAATTGGGGCACTTTTGAAATTTTCATTTTTGACCAAAATCGACAGGTCCGGGGCTTAGGGAATTTCTCATATGCCACAAAACGGTTGAAGCTCCTGTTCAAAAATGATGCTCCGAAATCAACTTCTGTCACCTTATTGATACATTTTGGGATAGCACCTACAGTTTAAAGCAGAAATTGGGGTACTTTTGAAATTTTCATTTTTGACCAATATCGACAGGTCCGGGGCTTAGGGAATTTCTCATATGCACACAAAACGGTTGAAGCTCCTGTTCAAATATGATGCTCCGAAATCAACTTCTGTCACCTTAGTGATACATTTTGGGATAGCACCTAAAGTTTAAAGCAGAAATTGGGGCACTTTTGAAATTTTCATTTTTGACCAAAATCGACAGGTCCGGGGCTTAGGGAATTTCTCATATGCCACAAAACGGTTGAAGCTTCTGTTCAAAAATGATGCTCCGAAATCAACTTCTGTCACCTTAGTGATACATTTTGGGATAGCACCTACAGTTTAAAGCAGAAATTGGGGCACTTTTGAAATTTTCATTTTTGACCAAAATTGACAGGTCCGGGCCTTAGGGATTTTCTCATGTGCCACAAAACGGTTGAAGCTTCTGTTCACAAATGATGCTCCGAAATCAACTTCTGTCACCTTAGTGATACATTTTGGGATAGCACCTACAGTTTAAAGCAGAAATTGGGGCACTTTCGAAATTTTCATTTTTGACCAAAATCGACAGGTCCGGGCCTTAGGGATTTTCTCATATGCCACAAAACGGTTGAAGCTTCTGTTCACAAATGATGCTCCTAAATCAACTTCTGTCACCTTAGTGATACATTTTGGGATAGTACCTTAAGTTTAAAGCAGAAATTGGGGCACTTTTGAAATTTTCATTTTTGACCAAAATCGACAGGTCCGGGGCTTAGGGAATTTCTCATATGCCACAAAACGGTTGAAGCTTCTGTTCACAAATGATGCTCCTAAATCAACTTCTGTCACCTTAGTGATACATTTTGGGATAGTACCTTAAGTTTAAAGCAGAAATTGGGGCACTTTTGAAATTTTCATTTTTGACCAAAATCGACAGGTCCGGGGCTTAGGGAATTTCTCATATGCCACAAAACGGTTGAAGCTCCTGTTCAACAATGATGCTCTGAAATCAACTTCTGTCACCTTAGTGATACATTTTGGGACAGCACCTAAAGTTTAAAGCAGAAATTGGGGCACTTTTGAAATTTTCATTTTTGACCAAAATCGACAGGTCCGGGGCTTAGGGAATTTCTCATATGCCACAAAACGGTTCAAGCTCCTGTTCAAAAATGATGCTCCAAAATCAACTTCTGTCACCTTAGTGATACATTTTGGGACAGCACCTAAAGTTTAAAGCAGAAATTGGGGCACTTTTGAAATTTTCATTTTTGACCAAAATCGACAGGTCCGGGGCTTAGGGAATTTCTCATATGCCACAAAACGGTTGAAGCTCCTGTTCAAAAATGATGCTCCGAAATCATCTTCTGTCACCTTAGTGATACATTTTGGGATAGCACCTAAAGTTTAAAGCAGAAATTGGGGCACTTTTGAAATTTTCATTTTTGACCAAAATCGACAGGTCCGGGGCTTAGGGAATTTCTCATATGCCACAAAACGGTTGAAGCTCCTGTTCAAAAATGATGCTCCGAAATCAACTTCTGTCACCTTAGTGATACATTTTGGGATAGCACCTAAAGTTTAAAGCAGAAATTGGGGCACTTTTGAAATTTTCATTTTTGACCAAAATCGACAGGTCCAGGGCTTAGGGAATTTCTCATATGTCACAAAACGGTTCAAGCTTCTGTTCAAATATGATGCTCCGAAATCAACTTCTGTCACCTTAGTGATACATTTTGGGATAGCACCTACAGTTTAAAGCAGAAATTGGGGTACTTTTGAAATTTTCATTTTTGACCAATATCGACAGGTCCGGGGCTTAGGGAATTTCTCATATGCCACAAAACGGTTGAAGCTTCTGTTAAAAAATGATGCTCCGAAATCAACTTCTGTCACCTTAGTGATACATTTTGGGATAGCACCTACAGTTTAAAGCAGAAATTGGGGCACTTTTGAAATTTTCATTTTTGACCAAAATTGACAGGTCCGGGCCTTAGGGATTTTCTCATATGCCACAAAACGGTTGAAGCTTCTGTTCACAAATGATGCTCCGAAATCAACTTCTGTCACCTTAGTGATACATTTTGGGATAGCACCTACAGTTTAAAGCAGAAATTGGGGCACTTTCGAAATTTTCATTTTTGACCAAAATCGACAGGTCTGGGCCTTAGGGATTTTCTCATATGCCACAAAATGGTTGAAGCTTCTGTTCACAAATGATGCTCCTAAATCAACTTCTGTCACCTTAGTGATACATTTTGGGATAGTACCTTAAGTTTAAAGCAGAAATTGGGGCACTTTTGAAATTTTCATTTTTGACCAAAATCGACAGGTCCGGGGCTTAGGGAATTTCTCATATGCCACAAAACGGTTGAAGCTCCTGTTCAACAATGATGCTCCGAAATCAACTTCTGTCACCTTAGTGATACATTTTGGGACAGCACCTAAAGTTTAAAGCAGAAATTGGGGCACTTTTGAAATTTTCATTTTTGACCAAAATCGACAGGTCCGGGGCTTAGGGAATTTCTCATATGCCACAAAACGGTTAAAGCTTCTGTTCAAAATTGATGCTCTGAAATCAACTTCTGTCACCTTAGTGATACATTTTGGGATAGCACCTAAAGTTTAAAGCAGAAATTGGGGCACTTTTGAAATTTTCATTTTTGACCAAAATCGACAGGTCCGGGGCTTAGGGAATTTCTCATATGCCACAAAACGGTTGAAGCTCCTGTTCAAAAATGATGCTCCGAAATCAACTTCTGTCACCTTAGTGATACATTTTGGGACAGCACCTAAAGTTTAAAGCAGAAATTGGGGCACTTTTGAAATTTTCATTTTTGACCAAAATCGACAGGTCCGGGGCTTAGGGAATTTCTCATATGCCACAAAACGGTTGAAGCTCCTGTTCAAAAATGATGCTCCGAAATCAACTTCTGTCACCTTATTGATACATTTTGGGATAGCACCTACAGTTTAAAGCAGAAATTGGGGTACTTTTGAAATTTTCATTTTTGACCAATATCGACAGGTCCGGGGCTTAGGGAATTTCTCATATGCACACAAAACGGTTGAAGCTCCTGTTCAAATATGATGCTCCGAAATCAACTTCTGTCACCTTAGTGATACATTTTGGGATAGCACCTAAAGTTTAAAGCAGAAATTGGGGCACTTTTGAAATTTTCATTTTTGACCAAAATCGACAGGTCCGGGGCTTAGGGAATTTCTCATATGCCACAAAACGGTTGAAGCTTCTGTTCAAAAATGATGCTCCGAAATCAACTTCTGTCACCTTAGTGATACATTTTGGGATAGCACCTACAGTTTAAAGCAGAAATTGGGGCACTTTTGAAATTTTCATTTTTGACCAAAATTGACAGGTCCGGGCCTTAGGGATTTTCTCATGTGCCACAAAACGGTTGAAGCTTCTGTTCACAAATGATGCTCCGAAATCAACTTCTGTCACCTTAGTGATACATTTTGGGATAGCACCTACAGTTTAAAGCAGAAATTGGGGCACTTTCGAAATTTTCATTTTTGACCAAAATCGACAGGTCCGGGCCTTAGGGATTTTCTCATATGCCACAAAACGGTTGAAGCTTCTGTTCACAAATGATGCTCCTAAATCAACTTCTGTCACCTTAGTGATACATTTTGGGATAGTACCTTAAGTTTAAAGCAGAAATTGGGGCACTTTTGAAATTTTCATTTTTGACCAAAATCGACAGGTCCGGGGCTTAGGGAATTTCTCATATGCCACAAAACGGTTGAAGCTTCTGTTCACAAATGATGCTCCTAAATCAACTTCTGTCACCTTAGTGATACATTTTGGGATAGTACCTTAAGTTTAAAGCAGAAATTGGGGCACTTTTGAAATTTTCATTTTTGACCAAAATCGACAGGTCCGGGGCTTAGGGAATTTCTCATATGCCACAAAACGGTTGAAGCTCCTGTTCAACAATGATGCTCTGAAATCAACTTCTGTCACCTTAGTGATACATTTTGGGACAGCACCTAAAGTTTAAAGCAGAAATTGGGGCACTTTTGAAATTTTCATTTTTGACCAAAATCGACAGGTCCGGGGCTTAGGGAATTTCTCATATGCCACAAAACGGTTCAAGCTCCTGTTCAAAAATGATGCTCCAAAATCAACTTCTGTCACCTTAGTGATACATTTTGGGATAGCACCTAAAGTTTAAAGCAGAAATTGGGGCACTTTTGAAATTTTCATTTTTGACCAAAATCGACAGGACGGGGCTTAGGGAATTTCTCATATGCCACAAAACGGTTGAAGCTCCTGTTCAAAAATGATGCTCCGAAATCAACTTCTGTCACCTTAGTGATACATTTTGGGATAGCACCTAAAGTTTAAAGCAGAAATTGGGGCACTTTTGAAATTTTCATTTTTGACCAAAATCGACAGGTCCGGGGCTTAGGTATTTTCTCATATGCCACAAAACGGTTGAAGCTTCTGTTCAAAAATGATGCTCCGAAATCAACTTCTGTCACCTTAGTGATACATTTTGGGACAGCACCTAAAGTTTAAAGCAGAAATTGGGGCACTTTTGAAATTTTCATTTTTGACCAAAATCGACAGGTCCGGGGCTTAGGGAATTTCTCATATGCCACAAAACGGTTGAAGCTTCTGTTCAAAAATGATGCTCCGAAATCAACTTCTGTCACCTTAGTGATACATTTTGGGATAGCACCTACAGTTTAAAGCAGAAATTGGGGCACTTTTGAAATTTTCATTTTTGACCAAAATTGACAGGTCCGGGCCTTAGGGATTTTCTCATATGCCACAAAACGGTTGAAGCTTCTGTTCACAAATGATGCTCCGAAATCAACTTCTGTCACCTTAGTGATACATTTTGGGATAGCACCTACAGTTTAAAGCAGAAATTGGGGCACTTTCGAAATTTTCATTTTTGACCAAAATCGACAGGTCTGGGCCTTAGGGATTTTCTCATATGCCACAAAACGGTTGAAGCTTCTGTTCACAAATGATGCTCCTAAATCAACTTCTGTCACCTTAGTGATACATTTTGGGATAGTACCTTAAGTTTAAAGCAGAAATTGGGGCACTTTTGAAATTTTCATTTTTGACCAAAATCGACAGGTCCGGGGCTTAGGGAATTTCTCATATGCCACAAAACGGTTGAAGCTTCTGTTCACAAATGATGCTCCTAAATCAACTTCTGTCACCTTAGTGATACATTTTGGGATAGTACCTTAAGTTTAAAGCAGAAATTGGGGCACTTTTGAAATTTTCATTTTTGACCAAAATCGACAGGTCCGGGGCTTAGGGAATTTCTCATATGCCACAAAACGGTTGAAGCTCCTGTTCAACAATGATGCTCTGAAATCAACTTCTGTCACCTTAGTGATACATTTTGGGACAGCACCTAAAGTTTAAAGCAGAAATTGGGGCACTTTTGAAATTTTCATTTTTGACCAAAATCGACAGGTCCGGGGCTTAGGGAATTTCTCATATGCCACAAAACGGTTGAAGCTTCTGTTCAAAATTGATGCTGTGAAATCAACTTCTGTCACCTTAGTGATACATTTTGGGATAGCACCTAAAGTTTAAAGCAGAAATTGGGGCACTTTTGAAATTTTCATTTTTGACCAAAATCGACAGGTCCGGGGCTTAGGGAATTTCTCATATGTCACAAAACGGTTCAAGCTTCTGTTCAAATATGATGCTCCGAAATCAACTTCTGTCACCTTAGTGATACATTTTGGGATAGCACCTACAGTTTAAAGCAGAAATTGGGGCACTTTTGAAATTTTCATTTTTGACCAATATCGACAGGTCCGGGGCTTAGGGAATTTCTCATATGCACACAAAACGGTTGAAGCTCCTGTTCAAATATGATGCTCCAAAATCAACTTCTGTCACCTTAGTGATACATTTTGGGATAGCACCTAAAGTTTAAAGCAGAAATTGGGGCACTTTTGAAATTTTCATTTTTGACCAAAATCGACAGGTCCGGGGCTTAGGGAATTTCTCATATGCCACAAAACGGTTGAAGCTTCTGTTCAAAAATGATGCTCCGAAATCAACTTCTGTCACCTTAGTGATACATTTTGGGATAGCACCTACAGTTTAAAGCAGAAATTGGGGCACTTTTGAAATTTTCATTTTTGACCAAAATTGACAGGTCCGGGCCTTAGGGATTTTCTCATATGCCACAAAACGGTTGAAGCTTCTGTTCACAAATGATGCTCCGAAATCAACTTCTGTCACCTTAGTGATACATTTTGGGATAGCACCTACAGTTTAAAGCAGAAATTGGGGCACTTTCGAAATTTTCATTTTTGACCAAAATCGACAGGTCTGGGCCTTAGGGATTTTCTCATATGCCACAAAACGGTTGAAGCTTCTGTTCACAAATGATGCTCCTAAATCAACTTCTGTCACCTTAGTGATACATTTTGGGATAGTACCTTAAGTTTAAAGCAGAAATTGGGGCACTTTTGAAATTTTCATTTTTGACCAAAATCGACAGGTCCGGGGCTTAGGGAATTTCTCATATGCCACAAAACGGTTGAAGCTTCTGTTCACAAATGATGCTCCTAAATCAACTTCTGTCACCTTAGTGATACATTTTGGGATAGTACCTTAAGTTTAAAGCAGAAATTGGGGCACTTTTGAAATTTTCATTTTTGACCAAAATCGACAGGTCCGGGGCTTAGGGAATTTCTCATATGCCACAAAACGGTTGAAGCTCCTGTTCAACAATGATGCTCTGAAATCAACTTCTGTCACCTTAGTGATACATTTTGGGACAGCACCTAAAGTTTAAAGCAGAAATTGGGGCACTTTCGAAATTTTCATTTTTGACCAAAATCGACAGGTCTGGGCCTTAGGGATTTTCTCATATGCCACAAAACGGTTGAAGCTTCTGTTCACAAATGATGCTCCTAAATCAACTTCTGTCACCTTAGTGATACATTTTGGGATAGCACCTAAAGTTTAAAGCAGAAATTGGGGCACTTTTGAAATTTTCATTTTTGACCAAAATCGACAGGTCCGGGGCTTAGGGAATTTCTCATATGCCACAAAACGGTTGAAGCTTCTGTTCAAAAATGATGCTCCGAAATCAATTTCTGTCACCTTAGTGATACATTTTGGGACAGCACCTAAAGTTTAAAGCAGAAATTGGGGCACTTTTGAAATTTTCATTTTTGACCAAAATCGACAGGTCCGGGGCTTAGGGAATTTCTCATATGCCACAAAACGGTTGAAGCTCCTGTTCAAAAATGATGCTCCGAAATCATCTTCTGTCACCTTAGTGATACATTTTGGGATAGCACCTAAAGTTTAAAGCAGAAATTGGGGCACTTTTGAAATTTTCATTTTTGACCAAAATCGACAGGTCCGGGGCTTAGGGAATTTCTCATATGCCACAAAACGGTTGAAGCTCCTGTTCAAAAATGATGCTCCGAAATCAACTTCTGTCACCTTAGTGATACATTTTGGGATAGCACCTAAAGTTTAAAGCAGAAATTGGGGCACTTTTGAAATTTTCATTTTTGACCAAAATCGACAGGTCCAGGGCTTAGGGAATTTCTCATATGTCACAAAACGGTTCAAGCTTCTGTTCAAATATGATGCTCCGAAATCAACTTCTGTCACCTTAGTGATACATTTTGGGATAGCACCTACAGTTTAAAGCAGAAATTGGGGTACTTTTGAAATTTTCATTTTTGACCAATATCGACAGGTCCGGGGCTTAGGGAATTTCTCATATGCCACAAAACGGTTGAAGCTTCTGTTAAAAAATGATGCTCCGAAATCAACTTCTGTCACCTTAGTGATACATTTTGGGATAGCACCTACAGTTTAAAGCAGAAATTGGGGCACTTTTGAAATTTTCATTTTTGACCAAAATTGACAGGTCCGGGCCTTAGGGATTTTCTCATATGCCACAAAACGGTTGAAGCTTCTGTTCACAAATGATGCTCCGAAATCAACTTCTGTCACCTTAGTGATACATTTTGGGATAGCACCTACAGTTTAAAGCAGAAATTGGGGCACTTTCGAAATTTTCATTTTTGACCAAAATCGACAGGTCTGGGCCTTAGGGATTTTCTCATATGCCACAAAACGGTTGAAGCTTCTGTTCACAAATGATGCTCCTAAATCAACTTCTGTCACCTTAGTGATACATTTTGGGATAGTACCTTAAGTTTAAAGCAGAAATTGGGGCACTTTTGAAATTTTCATTTTTGACCAAAATCGACAGGTCCGGGGCTTAGGGAATTTCTCATATGCCACAAAACGGTTGAAGCTCCTGTTCAACAATGATGCTCCGAAATCAACTTCTGTCACCTTAGTGATACATTTTGGGACAGCACCTAAAGTTTAAAGCAGAAATTGGGGCACTTTTGAAATTTTCATTTTTGACCAAAATCGACAGGTCCGGGGCTTAGGGAATTTCTCATATGCCACAAAACGGTTAAAGCTTCTGTTCAAAATTGATGCTCTGAAATCAACTTCTGTCACCTTAGTGATACATTTTGGGATAGCACCTAAAGTTTAAAGCAGAAATTGGGGCACTTTTGAAATTTTCATTTTTGACCAAAATCGACAGGTCCGGGGCTTAGGGAATTTCTCATATGCCACAAAACGGTTGAAGCTCCTGTTCAAAAATGATGCTCCGAAATCAACTTCTGTCACCTTAGTGATACATTTTGGGACAGCACCTAAAGTTTAAAGCAGAAATTGGGGCACTTTTGAAATTTTCATTTTTGACCAAAATCGACAGGTCCGGGGCTTAGGGAATTTCTCATATGCCACAAAACGGTTGAAGCTCCTGTTCAAAAATGATGCTCCGAAATCAACTTCTGTCACCTTATTGATACATTTTGGGATAGCACCTACAGTTTAAAGCAGAAATTGGGGTACTTTTGAAATTTTCATTTTTGACCAATATCGACAGGTCCGGGGCTTAGGGAATTTCTCATATGCACACAAAACGGTTGAAGCTCCTGTTCAAATATGATGCTCCGAAATCAACTTCTGTCACCTTAGTGATACATTTTGGGATAGCACCTAAAGTTTAAAGCAGAAATTGGGGCACTTTTGAAATTTTCATTTTTGACCAAAATCGACAGGTCCGGGGCTTAGGGAATTTCTCATATGCCACAAAACGGTTGAAGCTTCTGTTAAAAAATGATGCTCCGAAATCAACTTCTGTCACCTTAGTGATACATTTTGGGATAGCACCTACAGTTTAAAGCAGAAATTGGGGCACTTTTGAAATTTTCATTTTTGACCAAAATTGACAGGTCCGGGCCTTAGGGATTTTCTCATGTGCCACAAAACGGTTGAAGCTTCTGTTCACAAATGATGCTCCGAAATCAACTTCTGTCACCTTAGTGATACATTTTGGGATAGCACCTACAGTTTAAAGCAGAAATTGGGGCACTTTCGAAATTTTCATTTTTGACCAAAATCGACAGGTCTGGGCCTTAGGGATTTTCTCATATGCCACAAAACGGTTGAAGCTTCTGTTCACAAATGATGCTCCTAAATCAACTTCTGTCACCTTAGTGATACATTTTGGGATAGTACCTTAAGTTTAAAGCAGAAATTGGGGCACTTTTGAAATTTTCATTTTTGACCAAAATCGACAGGTCCGGGGCTTAGGGAATTTCTCATATGCCACAAAACGGTTGAAGCTTCTGTTCACAAATGATGCTCCTAAATCAACTTCTGTCACCTTAGTGATACATTTTGGGATAGTACCTTAAGTTTAAAGCAGAAATTGGGGCACTTTTGAAATTTTCATTTTTGACCAAAATCGACAGGTCCGGGGCTTAGGGAATTTCTCATATGCCACAAAACGGTTGAAGCTTCTGTTCAAAAATGATGCTCCGAAATCAACTTCTGTCACCTTAGTGATACATTTTGGGACAGCACCTAAAGTTTAAAGCAGAAATTGGGGCACTTTTGAAATTTTCATTTTTGACCAAAATCGACAGGTCCGGGGCTTAGGGAATTTCTCATATGCCACAAAACGGTTAAAGCTTCTGTTCAAAATTGATGCTCTGAAATCAACTTCTGTCACCTTAGTGATACATTTTGGGATAGCACCTAAAGTTTAAAGCAGAAATTGGGGCACTTTTGAAATTTTCATTTTTGACCAAAATCGACAGGTCCGGGGCTTAGGGAATTTCTCATATGCCACAAAACGGTTGAAGCTCCTGTTCAAAAATGATGCTCCGAAATCAACTTCTGTCACCTTAGTGATACATTTTGGGACAGCACCTAAAGTTTAAAGCAGAAATTGGGGCACTTTTGAAATTTTCATTTTTGACCAAAATCGACAGGTCCGGGGCTTAGGGAATTTCTCATATGCCACAAAACGGTTGAAGCTCCTGTTCAAAAATGATGCTCCGAAATCAACTTCTGTCACCTTATTGATACATTTTGGGATAGCACCTAAAGTTTAAAGCAGAAATTGGGGCACTTTTGAAATTTTCATTTTTGACCAAAATCGACAGGTCCGGGGCTTAGGGAATTTCTCATATGCCACAAAACGGTTGAAGCTTCTGTTCACAAATGATGCTCCTAAATCAACTTCTGTCACCTTAGTGATACATTTTGGGATAGTACCTTAAGTTTAAAGCAGAAATTGGGGCACTTTTGAAATTTTCATTTTTGACCAAAATCGACAGGTCCGGGGCTTAGGGAATTTCTCATATGCCACAAAACGGTTGAAGCTCCTGTTCAACAATGATGCTCCGAAATCAACTTCTGTCACCTTAGTGATACATTTTGGGACAGCACCTAAAGTTTAAAGCAGAAATTGGGGCACTTTTGACATTTTCATTTTTGACCAAAATCGACAGGTCCGGGGCTTAGGGAATTTCTCATATGCCACAAAACGGTTGAAGCTTCTGTTCAAAATTGATGCTCTGAAATCAACTTCTGTCACCTTAGTGATACATTTTGGGACAGCACCTAAAGTTTAAAGCAGAAATTGGGGCACTTTTGAAATTTTCATTTTTGACCAAAATCGACAGGTCTGGGCCTTAGGGATTTTCCCATATGCCACAAAACGGTTGAAGCTTCTGTTCACAAATGATGCTCCTAAATCAACTTCTGTCACCCTAGTGATACATTTTGGGATAGTACCTAAAGTTTAAAGCAGAAATTGGGGCACTTTTGAAATTTTCATTTTTGACCAAAATCGACAGGTCCGGGGCTTAGGGAATTTCTCATATGCCACAAAACGGTTGAAGCTCCTGTTCAAAAATGATGCTCCGAAATCAACTTCTGTCACCTTAGTGATACATTTTGGGATAGCACCTAAAGTTTAAAGCAGAAATTGGGGCACTTTTGAAATTTTCATTTTTGACCAAAATCGACAGGTCCGGGGCTTAGGTATTTTCTCATATGCCACAAAACGGTTGAAGCTTCTGTTCAAAAATGATGCTCCGAAATCAACTTCTGTCACCTTAGTGATACATTTTGGGACAGCACCTAAAGTTTAAAGCAGAAATTGGGGCACTTTTGAAATTTTCATTTTTGACCAAAATCGACAGGTCCGGGGCTTAGGGAATTTCTCATATGCCACAAAACGGTTGAAGCTCCTGTTCAAAAATGATGCTCCGAAATCATCTTCTGTCACCTTAGTGATACATTTTGGGATAGCACCTAAAGTTTAAAGCAGAAATTGGGGCACTTTTGAAATTTTCATTTTTGACCAAAATCGACAGGTCCGGGGCTTAGGGAATTTCTCATATGCCACAAAACGGTTGAAGCTCCTGTTCAAAAATGATGCTCCGAAATCAACTTCTGTCACCTTAGTGATACATTTTGGGACAGCACCTAAAGTTTAAAGCAGAAATTGGGGCACTTTTGAAATTTTCATTTTTGACCAAAATCGACAGGTCCGGGGCTTAGGGAATTTCTCATATGCCACAAAACGGTTGAAGCTCCTGTTCAAAAATGATGCTCCGAAATCATCTTCTGTCACCTTAGTGATACATTTTGGGATAGCACCTAAAGTTTAAAGCAGAAATTGGGGCACTTTTGAAATTTTCATTTTTGACCAAAATCGACAGGTCCGGGGCTTAGGGAATTTCTCATATGCCACAAAACGGTTGAAGCTCCTGTTCAAAAATGATGCTCCGAAATCAACTTCTGTCACCTTAGTGATACATTTTGGGATAGCACCTAAAGTTTAAAGCAGAAATTGGGGCACTTTTGAAATTTTCATTTTTGACCAAAATCGACAGGTCCGGGGCTTTTGGAATTTCTCATATGTCACAAAACGGTTCAAGCTTCTGTTCAAATATGATGCTCCGAAATCAACTTCTGTCACCTTAGTGATACATTTTGGGATAGCACCTACAGTTTAAAGCAGAAATTGGGGCACTTTTGAAATTTTCATTTTTGACCAATATCGACAGGTCCGGGGATTAGGGAATTTCTCATATGCACACAAAACGGTTGAAGCTCCTGTACAAATATGATGCTCCGAAATCAACTTCTGTCACCTTAGTGATACATTTTGGGATAGCACCTACAGTTTAAAGCAGAAATTGGGGCACTTTCGAAATTTTCATTTTTGACCAAAATCGACAGGTCTGGGCCTTAGGGATTTTTTCATATGCCACAAAACGGTTGAAGCTTCTGTTCACAAATGATGCTCCTAAATCAACTTCTGTCACCTTAGTGATACATTTTGGGATAGTACCTTAAGTTTAAAGCAGAAATTGGGGCACTTTTGAAATTTTCATTTTTGACCAAAATCGACAGGTTCGGGGCTTAGGGAATTTCTCATATGCCACAAAACGGTTGAAGCTCCTGTTCAACAATGATGCTCCGAAATCAACTTCTGTCACCTTAGTGATACATTTTGGGACAGCACCTAAAGTTTAAAGCAGAAATTGGGGCACTTTTGAAATTTTCATTTTTGACCAAAATCGACAGGTCCGGGGCTTAGGGAATTTCTCATATGCCACAAAACGGTTGAAGCTCCTGTTCAAAAATGATGCTCCGAAATCAACTTCTGTCACCTTAGTGATACATTTTGGACAGCACCTAAAGTTTAAAGCAGAAATTGGGGCACTTTTGAAATTTTCATTTTTGACCAAAATCGACAGGTCCGGGGCTTAGGGAATTTCTCATATGCCACAAAACGGTTGAAGCTCCTGTTCAAAAATGATGCTCCGAAATCAACTTCTGTCACCTTAGTGATACATTTTGGGATAGTACCTAAAGTTTAAAGCAGAAATTGGGGCACTTTTGAAATTTTCATTTTTGACCAAAATCGACAGGTCCGGGGCTTAGGGAATTTCTCATATGCCACAAAACGGTTGAAGCTCCTGTTCAAAAATGATGCTCCGAAATCAACTTCTGTCACCTTAGTGATACATTTTGGGATAGCACCTAAAGTTTAAAGCAGAAATTGGGGCACTTTTGAAATTTTCATTTTTGACCAAAATCGACAGGTCCGGGGCTTAGGTATTTTCTCATATGCCACAAGACGGTTGAAGCTTCTGTTCAAAAATGATGCTCCGAAATCAACTTCTGTCACCTTAGTGATACATTTTGGGACAGCACCTAAAGTTTAAAGCAGAAATTGGGGCACTTTTGAAATTTTCATTTTTGACCAAAATCGACAGGTCCGGGGCTTAGGGAATTTCTCATATGCCACAAAACGGTTGAAGCTTCTGTTCAAAAATGATGCTCCGAAATCAATTTCTGTCACCTTAGTGATACATTTTGGGAAAGCACCTAAAGTTTAAAGCAGAAATTGGGGCACTTTTGAAATTTTCATTTTTGACCAAAATCGACAGGTCCGGGGCTTAGGGAATTTCTCATATGCCACAAAACGGTTGAAGCTCCTGTTCAAAAATGATGCTCCGAAATCATCTTCTGTCACCTTAGTGATACATTTTGGGATAGCACCTAAAGTTTAAAGCAGAAATTGGGGCACTTTTGAAATTTTCATTTTTGACCAAAATCGACAGGTCCGGGGCTTAGGGAATTTCTCATATGCCACAAAACGGTTGAAGCTCCTGTTCAAAAATGATGCTCCGAAATCAACTTCTGTCACCTTAGTGATACATTTTGGGATAGCACCTAAAGTTTAAAGCAGAAATTGGGGCACTTTTGAAATTTTCATTTTTGACCAAAATCGACAGGTCCGGGGCTTAGGGAATTTCTCATATGTCACAAAATGGTTCAAGCTTCTGTTCAAATATGATGCTCCGAAATCAACTTCTGTCACCTTAGTGATACATTTTGCGATAGCACCTACAGTTTAAAGCAGAAATTGGGGCACTTTTGAAATTTTCATTTTTGACCAATATCGACAGGTCCGGGGCTTAGGGAATTTCTCATATGCACACAAAACGGTTGAAGCTCCTGTTCAAATATGATGCTCCGAAATCAACTTCTGTCACCTTAGTGATACATTTTGGGATAGCACCTAAAGTTTAAAGCAGAAATTGGGGCACTTTTGAAATTTTCATTTTTGACCAAAATCGACAGGTCCGGGGCTTAGGGAATTTCTCATATGCCACAAAACGGTTGAAGCTTCTGTTAAAAAATGATGCTCCGAAATCAACTTCTGTCACCTTAGTGATACATTTTGGGATAGCACCTACAGTTTAAAGCAGAAATTGGGGCACTTTTGAAATTTTCATTTTTGACCAAAATTGACAGGTCCGGGCCTTAGGGATTTTCTCATATGCCACAAAACGGTTGAAGCTTCTGTTCACAAATGATGCTCCGAAATCAACTTCTGTCACCTTAGTGATACATTTTGGGATAGCACCTACAGTTTAAAGCAGAAATTGGGGCACTTTCGAAATTTTCATTTTTGACCAAAATCGACAGGTCTGGGCCTTAGGGATTTTCTCATATGCCACAAAACGGTTGAAGCTTCTGTTCACAAATGATGCTCCTAAATCAACTTCTGTCACCTTAGAGATACATTTTGGGATAGTACCTTAAGTTTAAAGCAGAAATTGGGGCACTTTTGAAATTTTCATTTTTGACCAAAATCGACAGGTCCGGGGCTTAGGGAATTTCTCACATGCCACAAAACGGTTGAAGCTCCTGTTCAACAATGATGCTCCGAAATCAACTTCTGTCACCTTAGTGATACATTTTGGGACAGCACCTAAAGTTTAAAGCAGAAATTGGGGCACTTTTGAAATTTTCATTTTTGACCAAAATCGACAGGTCCGGGGCTTAGGGAATTTCTCATATGCCACAAAACGGTTGAAGCTTCTGTTCAAAATTGATGCTCTGAAATCAACTTCTGTCACCTTAGTGATACATTTTGGGATAGCACCTAAAGTTTAAAGCAGAAATTGGGGCACTTTTGAAATTTTCTTTTTTGACCAAAATCGACAGGTCCGTGGCTTAGGGAATTTCTCATATGCCACAAAACGGTTGAAGCTTCTGTTCAAAAATGATGCTCCGAAATCAACTTCTGTCACCTTAGTGATACATTTTGGGACAGCACCTAAAGTTTAAAGCAGAAATTGGGGCACTTTTGAAATTTTCATTTTTGACCAAAATCGACAGGTCCGGGGCTTAGGGAATTTCTCATATGCCACAAAACGGTTGAAGCTCCTGTTCAAAAATGATGCTCCGAAATCAACTTCTGTCACCTTAGTGATACATTTTGGGATAGCACCTAAAGTTTAAAGCAGAAATTGGGGCACTTTTGAAATTTTCATTTTTGACCAAAATCGACAGGTCCGGGGCTTAGGGAATTTCTCATATGCCACAAAACGGTTGAAGCTTCTGTTCACAAATGATGCTCCTAAATCAACTTCTGTCACCTTAGTGATACATTTTGGGATAGTACCTTAAGTTTAAAGCAGAAATTGGGGCACTTTTGAAATTTTCATTTTTGACCAAAATCGACAGGTCCGGGGCTTAGGGAATTTCTCATATGCCACAAAACGGTTGAAGCTCCTGTTCAACAATGATGCTCCGAAATCAACTTCTGTCACCTTAGTGATACATTTTGGGACAGCACCTAAAGTTTAAAGCAGAAATTGGGGCACTTTTGAAATTTTCATTTTTGACCAAAATCGACAGGTCCGGGGCTTAGGGAATTTATCATATGCCACAAAACGGTTGAAGCTTCTGTTCAAAATTGATGCTCTGAAATCAACTTCTGTCACCTTAGTGATACATTTTGGGATAGCACCTAAAGTTTAAAGCAGAAATTTGGGCACTTTTGAAATTTTCATTTTTGACCAAAATCGACAGGTCCGGGGCTTAGGGAATTTCTCATATGCCACAAAACGGTTGAAGCTCCTGTTCAAAAATGATGCTCCGAAATCAACTTCTGTCACCTTAGTGATACATTTTGGGACAGCACCTAAAGTTTAAAGCAGAAATTGGGGCACTTTTGAAATTTTCATTTTTGACCAAAATCGACAGGTCCGGGGCTTAGGGAATTTCTCATATGCCACAAAACGGTTGAAGCTCCTGTTCAAAAATGATGCTCCGAAATCAACTTCTGTCACCTTAGTGATACATTTTGGGATAGCACCTAAAGTTTAAAGCAGAAATTGGGGCACTTTTGAAATTTTCATTTTTGACCAAAATCGACAGGTCCGGGGCTTAGGGAATTTCTCATATGTCACAAATGGTTGAAGCTCCTGTTCAAAAATGATGCTCCAAAATCAACTTCTGTCACCTTAGTGATACATTTTGGGATAGCACCTAAAGTTTAAAGCAGAAATTGGGGCACTTTTGAAATTTTCATTTTTGACCAAAATCGACAGGTCCGGGGCTTAGGGAATTTCTCATATGTCACAAAACGGTTCAAGCTTCTGTTCAAATATGATGCTCCGAAATCAACTTCTGTCACCTTAGTGATACATTTTGGGATAGCACCTACAGTTTAAAGCAGAAATTGGGGCACTTTTGAAATTTTCATTTTTGACCAATATCGACAGGTCCGGGGCTTAGGGAATTTCTCATATGCCACAAAACGGTTGAAGCTTCTGTTCACAAATGATGCTCCGAAATCAACTTCTGTCACCTTAGTGATACATTTTGGGATAGCACCTACAGTTTAAAGCAGAAATTGGGGCACTTTTGAAATTTTCATTTTTGATCAAAATCGACAGGTCCGGGCCTTAGGGATTTTCTCATATGCCACAAAACGGTTGAAGCTTCTGTTCACAAATGATGCCCCGAAATCAACTTCTGTCACCTTAGTGATACATTTTGGGATAGCACCTACAGTTTAAAGCAGAAATTGGGGCACTTTTGAAATTTTCATTTTTGACCAAAATCGACAGGTCCGGGGCTTAGGGAATTTCTCATATGCCACAAAACGGTTGAAGCTTCTGTTCACAAATGATGCTCCTAAATCAACTTCTGTCACCTTAGTGATACATTTTGGGATAGTACCTTAAGTTTAAAGCAGAAATTTGGGCACTTTTGAAATTTTCATTTTTGACCAAAATCGACAGGTCCGGGGCTTAGGGAATTTCTCATATGCCACAAAATGGTTGAAGCTTCTGTTCACAAATGATGCTCCGAAATCAACTTCTGTCACCTTAGTGATACATTTTGGTATAGTACCTAAAGTTTAAAGCAGAAATTGGGGCACTTTTGAAATTTAAATTTTTGACCAAAATCGACAGGTCCGGGGCTTAGGGAATTTCTCATATGTCACAAAACGGTTGAAGCTTCTGTTCAAAATTGATGCTCTGAAATCAACTTCTGTCACCTTAGTGATACATTTTGGGATAGCACCTAAAGTTTAAAGCAGAAATTGGGGCACTTTTGAAATTTTCATTTTTGACCAAAATCGACAGGTCCGGGGCTTAGGGAATTTCTCATATGCCACAAAACGGTTGAAGCTCCTGTTCAAAAATGATGCTCCGAAATCAACTTCTGTCACCTTAGTGATACATTTTGGGATAGCACCTAAAGTTTAAAGCAGAAATTGGGGCACTTTTGAAATTTTCATTTTTGACCAAAATCGACAGGTCCGGGGCTTAGGTATTTTCTCATATGCCACAAAACGGTTGAAGCTTCTGTTCAAAAATGATGCTCCGAAATCAACTTCTGTCACCTTAGTGATACATTTTGGGACAGCACCTAAAGTTTAAAGCAGAAATTGGGGCACTTTTGAAATTTTCATTTTTGACCAAAATCGACAGGTCCGGGGCTTAGGGAATTTCTCATATGCCACAAAACGGTTGAAGCTTCTGTTCAAAAATGATGCTCCGAAATCAATTTCTGTCACCTTAGTGATACATTTTGGGACAGCACCTAAAGTTTAAAGCAGAAATTGGGGCACTTTTGAAATTTTCATTTTTGACCAAAATCGACAGGTCCGGGGCTTAGGGAATTTCTCATATGTCACAAATGGTTGAAGCTCCTGTTCAAAAATGATGCTCCAAAATCAACTTCTGTCACCTTAGTGATACATTTTGGGATAGCACCTAAAGTTTAAAGCAGAAATTGGGGCACTTTTGAAATTTTCATTTTTGACCAAAATCGACAGGTCCGGGGCTTAGGGAATTTCTCATATGTCACAAAACGGTTCAAGCTTCTGTTCAAATATGATGCTCCGAAATCAACTTCTGTCACCTTAGTGATACATTTTGGGATAGCACCTACAGTTTAAAGCAGAAATTGGGGCACTTTTGAAATTTTCATTTTTGACCAATATCGACAGGTCCGGGGCTTAGGGAATTTCTCATATGCACACAAAACGGTTGAAGCTCCTGTTCAAATATGATGCTCCGAAATCAACTCCTGTCACCTTAGTGATACATTTTGGGATAGCACCTAAAGTTTAAAGCAGAAATTGGGGCACTTTAGAAATTTTCATTTTTGACCAAAATCGACAGGTCCGGGGCTTAGGGAATTTCTCATATGCCACAAAACGGTTGAAGCTTCTGTTCACAAATGATGCTCCGAAATCAACTTCTGTCACCTTAGTGATACATTTTGGGATAGCACCTACAGTTTAAAGCAGAAATTGGGGCACTTTTGAAATTTTCATTTTTGATCAAAATCGACAGGTCCGGGCCTTAGGGATTTTCTCATATGCCACAAAACGGTTGAAGCTTCTGTTCACAAATGATGCCCCGAAATCAACTTCTGTCACCTTAGTGATACATTTTGGGATAGCACCTACAGTTTAAAGCAGAAATTGGGGCACTTTCGAAATTTTCATTTTTGACCAAAATCGACAGGTCTGGGCCTTAGGGATTTTCCCATATGCCACAAAACGGTTGAAGCTTCTGTTCACAAATGATGCTCCTAAATCAACTTCTGTCACCTTAGTGATACATTTTGGGATAGTACCTAAAGTTTAAAGCAGAAATTGGGGCACTTTTGAAATTTTCATTTTTGACCAAAATCGACAGGTCCGGGGTTTAGGGAATTTCTCATATGCCACAAAACGGTTGAAGCTTCTGTTCAAAAATGATGCTCCGAAATCAACTTCTGTCACCTTAGTGATACATTTTGGGATAGTACCTAAAGTTTAAAGCAGAAATTGGGGCACTTTTGAAATTTTCATTTTTGACCAAAATCGACAGGTCCGGGGCTTAGGGAATTTCTCATATGCCACAAAACGGTTGAAGCTTCTGTTCACAAATGATGCTCCTAAATCAACTTCTGTCACCTTAGTGATACATTTTGGGATAGTACCTTAAGTTTAAAGCAGAAATTTGGGCACTTTTGAAATTTTCATTTTTGACCAAAATCGACAGGTCCGGGGCTTAGGGAATTTCTCATATGCCACAAAATGGTTGAAGCTTCTGTTCACAAATGATGCTCCGAAATCAACTTCTGTCACCTTAGTGATACATTTTGGGATAGTACCTAAAGTTTAAAGCAGAAATTGGGGCACTTTTGAAATTTAAATTTTTGACCAAAATCGACAGGTCCGGGGCTTAGGGATTTTCTCATATGCCACAAAACGGTTGAAGCTTCTGTTCACAAATGATGCTCCGAAATCAACTTCTGTCACCTTAGTGATACATTTTGGGATAGCACCTACAGTTTAAAGCAGAAATTGGGGCACTTTCGAAATTTTCATTTTTGACCAAAATCGACAGGTCTGGGCCTTAGGGATTTTCCCATATGCCACACAAACGGTTTAAGCTTCTGTTCAAAAATGATGCTCCGAAATCAACTTCTGTCACCTTAGTGATACATTTTGGGATAGTACCTAAAGTTTAAAGCAGAAATTGGGGCACTTTTGAAATTTTCATTTTTGACCAAAATCGACAGGTCCGGGGCTTAGGGAATTTCTCATATGTCACAAAACGGCTCAAGCTTCTGTTCAAAAATGATGCTCCGAAATCAACTTCTGTCACCTTAGTGATACAGTACATTTTGGGATAGCACCTAAAGTTTAAAGCAGAAATTGTGGCACTTTTGACATTTTCATTTTTGACCAAAATCGACAGTTCTGGGGCTTAGGCAATTTCTTATATACCACAAAACGGTTGAAGCTCCTGTTCAAAAATGATGCTCCTAAATCAACTTCTGTCACCTTAGTGATACATTTTGGTATAGTACCTAAAGTTTAAAGCAGAAATTGGGGCACTTTCGAAATTTTCATTTTTGACCAAAATCGACAGGTCCGGGCCTTAGGGATTTTCTCATATGCCACAAAACGGTTGAAGCTCCTGTTCAAAAATAATGCTTTGAAATCAACTTCTGTCACCTTAGTGATACATTTTGGGATAGCACCTAAAGTTTAAAGCAGAAATTGGGGCACTTTTGAAATTTTCATTTTTGACCAAAATCGACAGGTCCGGGGCTTAGGGAATTTCTCATATGCCACAAAACGGTTGAAGCTCCTGTTCAAAAATGATGCTCCGAAATCAACTTCTGTCACCTTAGTGATACATTTTGGGATAGCACCTAAAGTTTAAAGCAGAAATTGGGGCACTTTTGAAATTTTCATTTTTGACCAAAATCGACAGGTCCGGGGCTTAGGGAATTTCTCATATGCCACAAAACGGTTGAAGCTTCTGTTCAAAAATGATGCTCCGAAATCAACTTCTGTCACCTTAGAGATACATTTTTGGGATAGCACCTACAGTTTAAAGCAGAAATTGGGGCACTTTCGAAATTTTCATTTTTGACCAAAATCGACAGGTCTGGGCCTTAGGGATTTTCCCATATGCCACAAAACGGTTGAAGCTTCTGTTCACAAATGATGCTCCTAAATCAACTTCTGTCACCTTAGTGATACATTTTGGGATAGTACCTAAAGTTTAAAGCAGAAATTGGAGCACTTTTGAAATTTTCATTTTTGACCAAAATCGACAGGTCCGGGGCTTAGGGAATTTCTCATATGCCACAAAACGGTTGAAGCTTCTGTTCACAAATGATGCTCCTAAATCAACTTCTGTCACCTTAGTGATACATTTTGGGATAGTACCTTAAGTTTAAAGCAGAAATTTGGGCACTTTTGAAATTTTCATTTTTGACCAAAATCGACAGGTCCGGGGCTTAGGGAATTTCTCATATGCCACAAAACGGTTGAAGCTTCTGTTCACAAATGATGCTCCTAAATCAACTTCTGTCACCTTAGTGATACATTTTGGGATAGTACCTTAAGTTTAAAGCAGAAATTGGGGCACTTTTGAAATTTTCATTTTTGACCAAAATCGACAGGTCCGGGGCTTAGGGAATTTCTCATATGCCACAAAATGGTTGAAGCTTCTGTTCACAAATGATGCTCCGAAATCAACTTCTGTCACCTTAGTGATACATTTTGGGATAGTACCTAAAGTTTAAAGCAGAAGTTGGGGCACTTTTGAAATTTTCATTTTTGGCCAAAATCGACAGGTCCGGGGCTTAGGGCATTTCTCATATGCCACAAAACGGTTGAAGCTCCTGTTCAAAAATGATGCTCCGAAATCAACTTCTGTCACCTTAGTGATACATTTTGGGATAGTACCTTAAGTTTAAAGCAGAAATTGGGGCACTTTTGAAATTTTCATTTTTGACCAAAATCGACAGGTCTGGGGCTTAGGGAATTTCTCATATGCCACAAAACGGTTGAAGCTTCTGTTCACAAATGATGCTCCTAAATCAACTTCTGTCACCTTAGTGATACATTTTGGGATAGTACCTTAAGTTTAAAGCAGAAATTGAGGCACTTTTGAAATTTTTATTTTTGACCAAAATCGACAGGTCCGGGGCTTAGGGAATTTCTCATATGACACAAAACGGTTGAAGATTCTGTTCAAAATTGATGCTCTGAAATCAACTTCTGTCACCTTAGTGATACATTTTGGGATAGCACCTAAAGTTTAAAGCAGAAATTGGGGCACTTTTGAAATTTTCATTTTTGACCAAAATCGACAGGTCCGGGGCTTAGGGAATTTCTCATATGCCACAAAACGGTTGAAGCTCCTGTTCAAAAATGATGCTCCGAAATCAACTTCTGTCACCTTAGTGATACATTTTGGGATAGTACCTTAAGTTTAAAGCAGAAATTGGGGCACTTTTGAAATTTTCATTTTTGACCAAAATCGACAGGTCCGGGGCTTAGGGAATTTCTCATATGCCACAAAATGGTTGAAGCTCCTGTTCAACAATGATGCTCCAAAATCAACTTCTGTCATCTAGTGATACATTTTGGGATAGCACCTACAGTTTAAAGCAGAAATTGGGGCACTTTTGAAATTTTCATTTTTGACCAAAATCAACAGGTCCGGGGCTTAGGTATTTTCTCATATGCCACAAAACGGTTCAAGCTTCTGTTCAAAAATGATGCTCCGAAATCAACTTCTGTCACCTTAGTGAAACATTTTGGGATAGTACCTAAAGTTTAAAGCAGAAATTGGGGCACTTTTGAAATTTTCATTTTTGACCAAAATCGACAGGTTCGGGGCTTAGGGAATTTCTCATATGCCACAAAACGGTTGAAGCTCCTGTTCAAAAATTATGCTCCGAAATCAACTTCTGTCACCTTAGTGATACATTTTGGGATAGCACCTAAAGTTTAAAGCAGAAATTGGGGCACTTTTGAAATTTTTATTTTTGACCAAAATCGACAGGTCCGGGGCTTAGGGAATTTCTCATATGCCACAAAACGGTTGAAGCTCCTGTTCAACGATCATGCTCCGAAATCAACTTCTGTCACCTTAGTGATACATTTTGGGACAGCACCTAAAGTTTAAAGCAGAAATTGGGGCACTTTTGAAATTTTCATTTTTGACCAAAATCGACAGGTCCGGGGCTTAGGGAATTTCTCATATGTCACAAAACGGTTCAAGCTTCTGTTCAAATATGATGCTCCGAAATCAACTTCTGTCACCTTAGTGATACATTTTGGGATAGTACCTAAAGTTTAAAGCAGAAGTTGGGGCACTTTTGAAATTTTCATTTTTGGCCAAAATCGACAGGTCCGGGGCTTAGGGAATTTCTCATATGCCACAAAACGGTTGAAGCTTCTGTTCACAAATGATGCTCCTAAATCAACTTCTGTCACCTTAGTGATACATTTTGGGATAGTACCTTAAGTTTAAAGCAGAAATTGAGGCACTTTTGAAATTTTCATTTTTGACCAAAATCGACAGGTCCGGGGCTTAGGGAATTTCTCATATGCCACAAAATGGTTGAAGATTCTGTTCAAAATTGATGCTCTGAAATCAACTTCTGTCACCTTAGTGATACATTTTGGGATAGCACCTAAAGTTTAAAGCAGAAATTGGGGCACTTTTGAAATTTTCATTTTTGACCAAAATCGACAGGTCCGGGGCTTAGGGAATTTCTCATATGCCACAAAACGGTTGAAGCTTCTGTTCACAAATAATGCTCCTAAATCAACTTCTGTCACCTTAGTGATACATTTTGGGATAGTACCTTAAGTTTAAAGCAGAAATTGAGGCACTTTTGAAATTTTCATTTTTGACCAAAATCGACAGGTCCGGGGCTTAGGGAATTTCTCATATGCCACAAAACGGTTGAAGCTTCTGTTCACAAATGATGCTCCTAAATCAACTTCTGTCACCTTAGTGATACATTTTGGGATAGTACCTTAAGTTTAAAGCAGAAATTGGGGCACTTTTGAAATTTTCATTTTTGACCAAAATCGACAGGTCCGGGGCTTAGGGAATTTCTCATATGCCACAAAATGGTTGAAGCTTCTGTTCACAAATGATGCTCCGAAATCAACTTCTGTCACCTTAGTGATACATTTTGGGATAGTACCTAAAGTTTAAAGCAGAAGTTGGGGCACTTTTGAAATTTTCATTTTTGGCCAAAATCGACAGGTCCGGGGCTTAGGGCATTTCTCATATGCCACAAAACGGTTGAAGCTCCTGTTCAAAAATGATGCTCCAAAATCAACTTCTGTCACCTTAGTGATACATTTTGGGATAGTACCTTAAGTTTAAAGCAGAAATTGGGGCACTTTTGAAATTTTCATTTTTGACCAAAATCGACAGGTCTGGGGCTTAGGGAATTTCTCATATGCCACAAAACGGTTGAAGCTTCTGTTCACAAATGATGCTCCTAAATCAACTTCTGTCACCTTAGTGATACATTTTGGGATAGTACCTTAAGTTTAAAGCAGAAATTGAGGCACTTTTGAAATTTTCATTTTTGACCAAAATCGACAGGTCCGGGGCTTAGGGAATTTCTCATATGACACAAAACGGTTGAAGATTCTGTTCAAAATTGATGCTCTGAAATCAACTTCTGTCACCTTAGTGATACATTTTGGGATAGCACCTAAAGTTTAAAGCAGAAATTGGGGCACTTTTGAAATTTTCATTTTTGACCAAAATCGACAGGTCCGGGGCTTAGGGAATTTCTCATATGCCACAAAACGGTTGAAGCTCCTGTTCAAAAATGATGCTCCGAAATCAACTTCTGTCACCTTAGTGATACATTTTGGGATAGCACCTAAAGTTTAAAGCAGAAATTGGGGCACTTTTGAAATTTTCACTTTTGACCAAAATTGACAGGTCCGGGGCTTAGGTATTTTCTCATATGCCACAAAACGGTTGAAGCTTCTGTTCAAAAATGATGCTCCAAAATCAACTTCTGTCACCTTAGTGATACATTTTGGGATAGTACCTAAAGTTTAAAGCAGAAATTGGGGCACTTTTGAAATTTTCATTTTTGACCAAAATCGACAGGTCCGGGGCTTAGGGAATTTCTCATATGCCACAAAACGGTTGAAGCTCCTGTTCAAAAATGATGCTCCGAAATCAACTTCTGTCACCTTAGTGATACATTTTGGGATAGTACCTTAAGTTTAAAGCAGAAATTGGGGCACTTTTGAAATTTTCATTTTTGACCAAAATCGACAGGTCCGGGGCTTAGGGAATTTCTCATATGCCACAAAATGGTTGAAGCTCCTGTTCAACAATGATGCTCCAAAATCAACTTCTGTCATCTAGTGATACATTTTGGGATAGCACCTACAGTTTAAAGCAGAAATTGGGGCACTTTTGAAATTTTCATTTTTGACCAAAATCAACAGGTCCGGGGCTTAGGGATTTTCTCATATGCCACAAAACGGTTCAAGCTTCTGTTCAAAAATGATGCTCCGAAATCAACTTCTGTCACCTTAGTGAAACATTTTGGGATAGTACCTAAAGTTTAAAGCAGAAATTGGGGCACTTTTGAAATTTTCATTTTTGACCAAAATCGACAGGTTCGGGGCTTAGGGAATTTCTCATATGCCACAAAACGGTTGAAGCTCCTGTTCAAAAATTATGCTCCGAAATCAACTTCTGTCACCTTAGTGATACATTTTGGGATAGCACCTAAAGTTTAAAGCAGAAATTGGGGCACTTTTGAAATTTTTATTTTTGACCAAAATCGACAGGTCCGGGGCTTAGGGAATTTCTCATATGCCACAAAACGGTTGAAGCTCCTGTTCAACAATCATGCTCCGAAATCAACTTCTGTCACCTTAGTGATACATTTTGGGACAGCACCTAAAGTTTAAAGCAGAAATTGGGGCACTTTTGAAATTTTCATTTTTGACCAAAATCGACAGGTCCGGGGCTTAGGGAATTTCTCATATGTCACAAAACGGTTGAAGCTCCTGTTCAAAAATGATGCTCCAAAATCAACTTCTGTCACCTTAGTGATACATTTTGGGATAGCACCTAAAGTTTAAAGCAGAAATTGGGGCACTTTTGAAATTTTCATTTTTGACCAAAATCGACAGGTCCGGGGCTTAGGGAATTTCTCATATGTCACAAAACGGTTCAAGCTTCTGTTCAAATATGATGCTCCGAAATCAACTTCTGTCACCTTAGTGATACATTTTGGGATAGTACCTAAAGTTTAAAGCAGAAGTTGGGGCACTTTTGAAATTTTCATTTTTGGCCAAAATCGACAGGTCCGGGGCTTAGGGAATTTCTCATATGCCACAAAACGGTTGAAGCTTCTGTTCACAAATGATGCTCCTAAATCAACTTCTGTCACCTTAGTGATACATTTTGGGATAGTACCTTAAGTTTAAAGCAGAAATTGAGGCACTTTTGAAATTTTCATTTTTGACCAAAATCGACAGGTCCGGGGCTTAGGGAATTTCTCATATGCCACAAAACGGTTGAAGCTTCTGTTCACAAATGATGCTCCTAAATCAACTTCTGTCACCTTAGTGATACAGTTTGGGATAGTACCTTAAGTTTAAAGCAGAAATTGGGGCACTTTTGAAATTTTCATTTTTGACCAAAATTGACAGGTCTGGGGCTTAGGGAATTTCTCATATGCCACAAAACGGTTGAAGCTCCTGTTCAAAAATGATGCTCCGAAATCAACTTCTGTCACCTTAGTGATACATTTTGGGATAGCACCTAAAGTTTAAAGCAGAAATTGGGGCACTTTTCAAATTTTCATTTTTGACCAAAATCGACAGGTCCGGGGCTTAGGTATTTTCTCATATGCCACAAAACGGTTGAAGCTTCTGTTAAAAAATGATGCTCCGAAATCAACTTCTGTCACCTTAGTGATACATTTTGGGATAGCACCTAAAGTTTAAAGCAGAAATTGGGGCACTTTTGAAATTTTCATTTTTGACCAAAATCGACAGGTCCGGGGCTTAGGGAATTTCTCATATGCCACAAAACGGTTGAAGCTCCTGTTCAAAAATGATGCTCCGAAATCAACTTCTGTCACCTTAGTGATACATTTTGGGACAGCACCTAAAGTTTAAAGCAGAAATTGGGGCACTTTTGAAATTTTCATTTTTGACCAAAATCGACAGGTCCGGGGCTTAGGGAATTTCTCATATGGCACAAAACGGTTGAAGCTCCTGTTCAAAAATTATGCTCCAAAATCAACTTCTGTCATCTAGTGATACATTTTGGGATAGTACCTTAAGTTTAAAGCAGAAATTGAGGCACTTTTGAAATTTTCATTTTTGACCAAAATCGACAGGTCCGGGGCTTAGGGAATTTCTCATATGTCACAAAACGGTTCAAGCTTCTGTTCAAATATGATGCTCCGAAATCAACTTCTGTCACCTTAGTGATACATTTTGGGATAGTACCTAAAGTTTAAAGCAGAAGTTGGGGCACTTTTGAAATTTTCATTTTTGGCCAAATTCGACAGGTCCGGGGCTTAGGGAATTTCTCATATGCCACAAAACGGTTGAAGCTTCTGTTCACAAATGATGCTCCTAAATCAACTTCTGTCACCTTAGTGATACATTTTGGGATAGTACCTTAAGTTTAAAGCAGAAATTGAGGCACTTTTGAAATTTTCATTTTTGACCAAAATCGACAGGTCCGGGGCTTAGGGAATTTCTCATATGCCACAAAACGG